>NW_013527026.1:1380709-1385342 GCF_000836215.1 Papilio polytes | reverse complement strand
GGACGGACACCGCGCGGACGGAGTCGCGGGCGAAAGCTAGTACTTTACAATTTTAATTAAAGTTTTTGCTATGATCTTGGAGTTTTTGTTTTATGTATAATGATGGATCTAGCGGCAATTAAAGTTAAAATTTGCACTTAGTCCGTAACGCTTTATAGAATCGTTCTTTGTTTTAAAATATTATAACAAACAAAAACTAAACAGTTGTGTTACTTTTTATTCAATTACGGCGATGTAGTGCTAGAATAAAGTGACCATTATAACAAATAATCTAAACTGAAATCGCTGAATTTTGCTAAATGTGGTAAAACTGGAAGGATACTGGTTTCGCCTTTACAACAACTAAAGACCTAAATATAATAAAAAATATGTGAAAGGTCTGGTCCATTGAAAAAGTAATGCAATATATAGTAGACTAGACAAAAAGTACCGAACTTATAACTGCAACCAAAAATCGTCGACTCTATAATAATTTTTCATTAAGCAAAAAAAAAGTGCATCGTATAAGAAAAAAACATTAGCATTTATGTGTTTAACAGTATTTACCAAATTAATACGGTTTATTCTTGAGTAACATTTTGCTTTGAAATCATCGGTTTCTTCTTTTTTATGTATCCCAAAAAAAATAATTATAATTAGTTACGTTGCAGTAAGACGCTACAATCTAGATTACCTGCAAATACATGTTATTAAAAAAAGTAAATTATAAAAACTATAAAATGATTATTAGATAACCTTAAACTGTATCATATATCTCACAAACTATTCATAGTTTCGTAAACATTTTTAAAAACCTATTAAAATAAAACAATTAAACCGACTGATCTTAATCAAATTGTATGCAGCTGGTTTTTTGCGTCAATGTCATTACTAAAAAATATAAAATAAAGACATAAATATCTATAAATACGAAAATTAATTAATCTCGTTTCAGCGTTGCATCAAATATGTTTACCTATTTGTTAACTTTAATTTTAATTTTAATTCTTATACATGTTTATTTTCGATATAATCGTGAAGGCAGACTTATGGCGCAGATTCCCGGACTCAAGGGGCTACCTTTCTTTGGAAATACTTTCGATGTTTTGATGTCTCTCGGTATGTTAATTACATTTTATATTTGAAAATAACTTTTTTATAATTTAAAGGTACAAAGACAAGGCTTCAGTCCATTTTTTTTTAATATTTAACTAGACATAGGTTTTAATGCTCGGAGACAATCCTTCATTAGGATGTCTCGGCCTTTTTTTTGCCCGAGGAATGCATCTTACGCATACTCCTCGCCCAGGGAGATGCGGTAGTTATGTGGGACTCTCCCACCTCAATGGGAGGCATACCCACTAAACCCCTCGGTTCCAATGCAGTAGACAGGGGCCACGGGCACGCTATCGCTTACGTCCGCGACCCAAGAGGTTCGGCCTTAGTCAACCACGCTGGCCAAGTATGGGTTGTTTGACTTCATATTTGAATTTCTTTGTCGATATGTGCAGGTTGCATCACGATGTTTTCCTTCATTGTAAAAACGTCGGGTAAATTATGTATATTCGAAAAATCACATCGGTACATGGCGAGATTTGAACCCAAGACCTGTAGATTACAAGTCAAAAGCTTAAACTACTGAGCCACCGACGCTCATAATGCTATGCTTTTTGACCGATTTCCCAAAAGAAGGAGGTATTCAATTCGCCTGTGTGTTTTTTTTATATTTTTTTATGTGTATTACGGTTACGGCATTACTCCGCCGCTAGTGGACCGATTTTGATAATTCTTTTTTTATCCGAAAGGTAACGCTTCCAGGTGGGTCCCATTTTATTGATTGATTTTTTAACTAATGTTTTAAATGTTTTAACTAATGTTTGTTCATTTTTACAGAGGAATTATTCCAAAATCTACGCAAGATAAATAAAGAGTACGGAGATGTCAACAAGTTACAATTTTTTAATATAAACGCAATTAACATTTACAATCCAGATGACATTGAGGTATTTTCTTTATACACATCAAACCAAATATAAAAATTTGTACAACCTTTTGGTAACTTTAATTTAGAGTGGTAGGGCCCTCTTTAACAACCTCGCACGAATAGGCCGGCTCGCCCGATGTAATACCACGACCACACAGAAAACAGGCGTGAAGTAGAAGCAATTCCGCGTTTCTGATGAGTGTGGTGCCGAAGGCTTAATTTTACTTCCTTTTCCTTTCCACCCTTTTCTTGAGAGGAGAGGGTGGGAAGGAAAAGTGGATTTGACGGTGAAAAAGACGCATAAGAAGGGGAAATGTTCTATTTATGTGCGTCTCCCCCTCCGTCAATTAATGATAGGCAACGCATCTGCAATTTCGGATGTTTATGAGCAGCGGTCGCTTTTCATTTCGGTGGATACAGGTGGCCGCTTGCTCGTTTGCCACCTTATATTATAAAAAAAAACTTAGTCGACACATAAGAATGGGATGGGATAAGAATGGAATCTTTCGTCCATCTAAAGCTTGTTCAAAGTTGCAGGGAATAGCCTAATGTTTAAGGGGTACGGACTACGGATCCTGCGGTCGAGGGTTCGAATCCCGCCATTCGACTATTGACGTGAACCATATCCTTGCACAAGCTTGGATCTTAGTTGGATTCGTTAAAGGAAATGTTAGTAAATCAACAAAAATCTACTAATGTTTTTATACACGAGTAAAAAACTGGTCTTAAAATACTTAAGTCAAATCCTCTGAATTATTCAATTTAACTAACAATTGAGTACGTGCCATTCGTAATAATTTATATGTCTTTACAAGGTTTGTATTCTTACAGATAATACTTTCCTCAAATAGTTTTATTGGGAAAAAATTGCCATACACCTTATTGGCTCCCTGGCTTTCTGAAGGATTAGTTATGAGCAATGGTAAGTTTTTTGCGCTTAAAGACCTACGATATTTTGACGTATTTAAGTTACAACTAAGAGCGTGAGTTTACTTTTGACTAAACTATCGCACAACTGTTTAGGTACAGATTTTTAGTTGTCCAATTAAGCAGGTGAATTGGTTGCGAAACAATCGACAATCGCACATCAGTTGTGCGATAGTTTAGTCGAAGGCGTGCGTCCGTTCTTACTGTTCTATTAAAATTCCATAATGCTTTAAATTGCGAATATCAAAAATCAAATAACAACGAATGCCCTTGCTGAAAAATCAAGTAACGTGGAAATAAATAAATGTAATTACGATTCATTACAATAGTTAGTTAAACGATATCAACTGTGTCGGTTGGTTTGATTCAAAGAAATGAATAAATCAATGTTTTCACAGGTGAGAAATGGCGACAACGAAGAAAATTGCTTGCAAATGCCTTTCATTTTAATATTCTTAAAAATTTCGTACAAACTTTTGTTCACGAATCGGAAACCTTCGTTAATCAGTTAGAAGATGAAAAGTGTAAAGAAAAGACGCACATGCAACCACTGATATCGTGGGCGTTACAAAAGGTTATGTGTGGTAAGTAAAGAAAAACAAATAGAAAAAAGATAACCTTCTGATAAATCCATTAGATATCCTATCTTAATATTATAAATACGAAAGTTTAGATGGATGAATGAATGCTTGTTAGAGTTTACCCTGAACGACTGAACGGAACTCGATGAAATTTTAGCACAGACTTAGAGGATAGTTTGGAAGAACACATAGACTACTCACTTTTTTTTTAATACCACGCGGTCAGAGCCGCGGGCGAAAGCTAGTGTCAGATTAAAACCATCATCTGCTCCCCCTCCTATTCCCTACTCCCGTAAGGTCTATACGCGAATTTTTGACCTACAGGTTTATCTATCTACCGTCATTTCAGTTAATCAGTTCTTGGCATATGTCCAGAATAAAATGTTACATTAAAAAAAACTGCCAAAAAGGTGTATTTTTGCAAAATGATCAAATCAAAGAGCTTAAGCCGGGACTCAAAACCTTGTTAATAAGTGTTTCTTTATTTTCAGCAACTGCATTTGGTATAACAATACATGATGGTTTGAATTCCGTGACCGATAAATATTTCGATTCGGTGTTATCATTTTGTGACACCGCAACGTACCGAATAACCAGACTTCTATTGCACATCGATTTAATCTTCAATTTAACTAAAATAGGAAAACAACAAAAGCATGATGTCCAAAATTTACACGACCTTACTCATAGGATAATAAGTGAAAAAAAAGATTATTTACGAGAGAATAACGAAATAAAAAATAATGATTGTGAAATTGTGGGAAAGAAAACTAGATTAGCACTGTTAGATTTGTTACTCAAAAAGGAACAAGAAGGGGAAATAGATTATGATGGAATTAGAGAGGAAGTGGATACATTCATGTTTGGGGTATGTTCATTATTCATCTTACTTCTTACTAATATTATAAATGCGAAAGTATAGACGGATGGATGGATAAAGGGATGGATGGAATGGATGTTTGTTAGGGTTTGTAGTCTAAACGGCTGAACGGATCTCCGTGAAATTTGGCACAGGTTTAAAGCATAGTCGGGAAGAACACATAGGCTACTTTTTATCCCGGGAATAATTATGGTTCCCATAGGATTCATTAATTTAGTTTTTTAATGTTTACTCGATCATTCTGCAACGGTTCAAAATATCTTATTGAAATTTGGCACAGAT
>NW_013527026.1:1362841-1380689 GCF_000836215.1 Papilio polytes | reverse complement strand
CCGAGAAATGTCCGGTTCCCGAGGAATACGTAGCTATTTGTAATTTATATAGTTCGTATGTTTTCTAATACTACGCGGGCGAAGTTGCGGGCATCAGCTCGTATATCAATAAATAAACAACAATGACACAATAGTAAGCGCAGCAGTACTGTTGCAAGGGTTTTAACTTAACCTGCCCTTTTCTTAATATTCCTTTGCCGTCGTGTCGTCTCAACGTCTGATAAACGCTACGGCGCGACAGTTTTAAAAATTAAATCGTATTGTTGTTTAATTGTATTGTTTTAAATACGGTTTGACGTTGTATTATTTTTCAGGGCCATGACACGTGTGCTATAGCGCACAGCTTTTTAATGATGAGCATCGCAAACGAGCCTCGAGTACAGGTAAATAACCTTAATACCTAAACATCTAACTGCTAATCATACTATCATACTTCATACTTCATCATACTAATATTATAAATGCGAAAGTTTAGATGGATGGACGTTTGTTAGAGTTTGTAGCCTAAACGGCTGAACGGATTTCGATGAAATTTTGTACAGATGTAGAGGACAGTCTGGAAGAACACATATGCTACTTTTGTTTATTTCTTCACGCGGACGGAGTCGCGGGCTAAAGCTAGTCTAATAATATCTAATCTATATAATCTATTATAATAATTGGTACAGGAGTTAATTTACGAAGAACAGCAAAGAATATTCGGGGACTCTCGTCGAACGTGTACTATAGAAGATTTGAGCGAGATGAAGTATCTGGAGTGCTGCATAAAGGAATCATTGAGACTGTACCCGAGCGCGCCTGTCATTGTCAGGCACATTACACAAGATGTCATCCTCAGTGAGTCGTTTTCCTTCGGGTTTTAATCTAACAATACTAAGAAAGCTCTTAGATGAAAAGGAACAATCAAATGTAAAGATAGTTACTAGTTTTTAAGGTATTTTAGAAGGTTTAATGTTCAAATATCTATATTTCTTATTTTATATATAATATATTTTACATGATTTGTATTAAAAAATAATATAGTACATTTTATATAAAAAAAATGAACACCACCGGCAGCGGAATCCGATTACTCAAGCAACCAGTGGTCAGGGCTGCTGAGACAGGAACCTCCTTACAATACGTGCGGTTTCTAATATAACCGCCTTTTGTATCGGGCCCTTAATCCAACTGTCTAGCGAGAGCTTCTTGATATGTTGGTCGAAACTCTTAGAACGTTTATATTATTAATTCTGCTCGAACCTCGGTGAAATCTGGCTTAGATGTAGAGGATAGTCTCGAAGAACACATTGGCTACTTACTTTCATTTTTTAATTTCCCACGGACGAAGTCGCGGGAGTAAGCTAGTAATGCATGAAATTCTCTTTTTTTCTCTTTATCAGATGTGTCATATGTCATTTCTTTAGCCTTTAATTTATTATTTTAGGTGGACGCACTGTACCTAAAAACAGTTATATCGGCATCCACATTTACGATCTGCATAGGCGTCCGGATGTATATCCTGAACCGGAGAAGTTTATACCGGAACGCTTTCTACCGGAGAACTCCATCAATCGACATCCTTACGCCTATATACCATTCAGTGCCGGACCAAGAAATTGTATAGGTTTGTTTTAAAAGTAATTTTAGTCCATTTTTTTAATGAAAGTATTAGTAGATTTTTGTTAATTTACTAATATTTCCTTTAACCATTCCAACTAGGCTCTGGTCTTGTGCTAGGATATGGTTCACGACAATAATCGAATGGCAGGATTCGAAATCTCGACCTCAAGATCGGTAGTCCGTACCCCAAACCATTAGGTTATAGGCGCTTAATTTTCCCTTCACAGTTCTTCTTTCTTCTTCTTTCCGTTCTTATAAAGTTTTTTTTAAATATCAGGACTGGATTGGAAGGAGAATCCACTTTAATAGTCGGGTCGTCCTAAACTAAACTTATTTACACAGGTCAAAAGTTTGCTATGCTCGAAATGAAGACCTTCATGTCTGCACTGATGCGTCGCTTCCGACTTGAGCCCGTCACTAAACCAGAAGAACTGACATACAAGCTCGACATTTTGCTTCGTTCAACAGAACCTATTTACGTGAGACTGTGCTCAAGAAAATAACCCTTAAGAAGAAGAACCTTTTTTTATCAATCATCAAATCAGAAGTGAATGTTAACCTAATGATAATTCAAAATAAAGCTCTGTACAGATTTTATTGTGTCTTATTTCGACAAAATCTGACTTTTATTTCCAAGTGAGTGAATGCATCTATTTCTTACAGTCAAAAAAATAAGCGCCAATAGCCTTATGGTTTGATGTATGGTTTAGTGTTGCGATCGAAGGTTCGCATCCTGCTATTCGACTGTTGTAAACCGTATCCTAAGATAAGCCTAGAGCTTAGTTGGAATGGTTAAAGGTAATAATAATAAATTAACGAAAACCTACTAATAGTTTTTTACATATAAATCAAAATTAACATAATTCACATTTCGTGACCATGATGCGTTCGCGATACGAACGAAATCTATTTTTCTCTCTGTTTGTCGAAACGGCTGTGTTGGCTTTGACAAGACTTTTAATAGAAGTTAACTGATGTACACAGAAGTAACTTAGGTTATTTTTAATTCCACGCTGAAGAAGTCACGAGCAATGACTAGTCTGCGACAATCGCTAAATATTTATTCTTCGCATAAAATACGCTTTTCCTTGAACGAATTTATGAAACAAAAGTTATATTGTTCGCATTTTTCCCGCACCTGTGTCATATTTGATAGCTACATATTTAATTTGTATCAGAAGGCCATTGCTGATGTTTTCTTAACATTTCATATTTTTTTTAAATTTCGAATCTTCATTGCTTACGAAGCTTTGGCATTGCAGTGTTGTTTAATATTAAATGTAAATTGACGAAAAGTAACTTCTATATAATTCAAGTCAAAAGATATCAATAAGTTGTTCAATGTAAGTTTTCTCAGAAGTCTTATTAGATTTCGAACGTTTTTTTTTGATAAGTAAAGCGCAGAAGGAGAGAGATAAATCCATAGTTGACTGTATAAAAGAGTAAATGGTCAACTTTTTTCTCATTTAATAATACATATTTATTTGACTATGTGTGATGTTTTTATATACAAATAAACTGCTGTTGCTATAAGATACCTTTGTACGATGTCCCTTACTCGATTCCAATCATTTTTTATTTTCTATTCCTCTATGGGCGAAAGTATACTTTTTTTCTTACTATTAATACTTCTCCATATATGTATTTAGATTAGTAGAAATATGTATGTCTATCATAGTTTTCTCTAAGCCTCCTAAGAGGTTTTTTTTGTTAGATGTACCATACCGATATCGACTTGCCTCTACCGGGAAGAGTCCAAATGAATTACAAATTAACCTATAATTAATTCTGTAATTAATTGAATTGTTAAAATTTTTCCGTCCGTATTTCGCTGTTTTCATTTACACAAATAATGAAGTTATTTGACAATTTTTTTGTACCAAATATCCTATAAATATACGACATTAATTGTCAATTTTATCTATTTTATGGTATAATTTGTAAACATTTATTACTAGGTTATCTAATTTCAATTACAAACCGATCGAATATTACGTACTTAAAGCAATTTGCAATTAAATATGGGTACAATTATGTACATTATAAAAATGTCGTTTTTTTCTTAATAGAACATTACATTTTAAGTTATCATTTATGTTGCCGTTTCTTCAGAACTGACAGACAGCACTTCAAGAGAATGTACGACTCGATGTCCAGAATTATGTGGACAATTTTACTTTTAGGTAAGTGAATTATAGACAAATACAATCATTTTACTTTTTATTTATTTACTAGCTGTTGCCCGCGACTTCTTCCGCGTGGTATTAGAAAACATACGAACTATATGAATAACAAAAAGCTACGTATCCCTCGGGAACCGGACATTTCTCGGGGATGAACCTTATCTCATGTGTTAGAGTACACCTTGTTTTACATCTTTGCCAAATTTCAATAAGATATGTTGAACCGTTGCAGAATAATCGAGTAAACATTAAAAAACTAAATTAATGAATCCCACGGGAACCGTAACTATTCCCGGATTAAAAAGTATCATATGTGTTTTCCAAACTATCCCGTACATTTATACCCAATTTCAATGAAACCCGTTTAGCCTTTTAGGCTGCAAACGCTAACAAACATCCATCCATCCATTCATCCATCTAAACTTTGGCATTTATAGTATTAGTAAGAAGTAAGATTAGTAAGATATTAGTAATCTCAAGTATTTAAGATATTAGTAATTAGTAAGATTATTATATATGATAACTTAATGCACAAACATTACAAAAGGTATACTAACACTGATCTTATCAAATAGTACGAGATTTATACAAGGGCGGCCAAAATGATTCTTCTGTCATCTCACCTGCACCCTGCAACTCCCTTCTTCATGTCTCCTTCAGAAAATTCATCCAGGTGTTAGTGTAGAGGGGTCGACATTCACAACTATTGTCTTCACCTATATGACGTTATACCAAAAGAAGAAAGAAATATTAATTTTTACCTTATCGTATTCATTTTCTTTGGTTTTCGTACAGTTAAACTTAAAGACGAAATATCATCTCATACACATTATACTAACTCTTCAATACCTTTGTATCTATACAAAGTATTCAAAAAGTTTTGTATCGAATATACACTTTCAGGTTATACATACGTGGATGCCGCATCTTTACGCTGTTACAATGGGTAAGAATTTACAGGGTTATTTAAAACATTGTTGTGACGTTATTTTTTAGAAAACTAGCTTTGGCCCGCGGCTCCGTACGCCTATGTTCTTCCAGACTATCGTCTACATCTGTACCGAATTTTATCTAAATCTTTTTAGCCGTTTAGGCTACAAACTCTAACAAACATCCATCTATTCATCCATCCATCCATCCATCTAAACTTTCGCATTTATAATAATAGTATTAGTATGAAGTATGATGAAGCAACCGAAATACTACCTCTATTTACAATAGTCGCGGCTTGTATGCGGTCAATCGCTTGATGAAAAAAGGGTTTTATAATAATAATTTAATGTAATAATTTAATAACGGTTTTATATTAATAATAACTTAATTAAATGTAACTTATTTATTTTTTAGATCTTTGGATAACCCTTTGATAGTTCCACTGGATTTCCCGCGACCACTAATTGACAAGTCTTGTATTAATACAAGTAGAGTTACCAAATTTTTTATATCTGGTTTCAACCGGAACGTTACCGGGGAAGAATCTGTTGCTGTACTATCCGCGTACATTAAAAGAGGCGATGTAAATGTTTTATACCTAGATTGGGCTGAAGAAGCGAAAATAGGAGGTCTAGGAACTATTTTGGGTTACATAAAAGCGGCATCGAATACACAAGAAGTAAGTTGAAGTTACAGATCAATGAAATAAACAGACATACCACACTATACCTGACAAAGGCCCTGTCCCACCAAATTGTTAATTGTCTGATGACAATCGAACGTGACGTCATTTTTAAGCTATCTAACCCTCTATCAGCCAGTGGTGGCTCAGGCCCTAAATGTTTTAGATTACTTAAACTTATTTTAATCATTTAACTACATTAGAAGTTAAGTTCGCTTAGTGTAGATTTTGAATAACTATTTTGTACTAAAAGACTCTCAGAGTGTCTTATTATTGAAAGTGTCTGGCCTGCAGTAGTTCTTCGAGTATCCAAATGCCATAAATTTTGAAAAACGACTATATTTATTCGCAGGTTGGATTTAGATTTGCAGCAGCTCTATTGAATTTACGCGACGGAGGCTTGGAGTTCACCAAGGTGCATCTCGTTGGTCATTCCCTAGGTGCTCAGATAGCTGGTATCACTGGCAACACGCTACGGGACCAGGGATATATCTTACAACGGTGGGTTTTCTACAAATTGAAATAAATAGACGTCTTAACAGGTACAGTGGCGGAAGACCCGGTGTTTCACTTTAGAAAAAATTGAATTGTTCATTGCAACGAAACAAATTCCGCTTCTTCGTAAAAGATATCAATGAGTGGTGCAAACGAAGAGATAATAATAAAAAAAAACTAGCCGTGTATCACTCACCGACTTTTTTCGTTGACATTTATAAGCTGCTTGGTATTCGATTTTGTTCCATATCTCGTTTCAAAGTATTCAAACGGTTGTAGCTTTATAGGAGGAACCAGTGCCAGTTAACCCGACTGTACAGTAAGGAAGGCTTTCGTCGCCTGTTTCGTATTCGTTTTGTGTGTTTATTAGACTATTAATACGTAAAACTGATGCCAAGACAATAGAACATATTTTGATTAGTGACGCGTCATTAGAGTCATATTTCTCCCCTTTTTTATACTTTTAACATTTTATTTCATTTTAGAGCAACATGTTTGGATCCAGCCAGACCTTTGTACTCAGGATTAATAAGTTTCAAAAATGGCGTGGGTCCCGAGTGTGCTAAGCAAGTAGACGTCGTGCACACGGACCCTGGAGGCTATGGGCTTGCTGAGCGCGTGGGAACCGCTGATTTTTGGCCCAACTATGAAGGCGGGAAAACTGTCCAACCCGGCTGTTCCACGGGAGAGTTTGCTTTGCTAAGTCAAGATGGTGAGACCAACCTCGTGTCACGCTACAATCAATAACTCACGCCCATAACTAAAAGGGACAGACAGACTACGTTTATTCACCTGGCGTGGTTCTCGCTTAATATTCGAATAGTCTTTATACGATTTTCATGTGTTATCAAAATTTTTCTCTGTCTTTAGGTTTATGTAGCCATATATTAGCGTGGAAGTTCTTCGTGGAGACAATAAACGAATGTAACTGTTTCCCTGCGGCCAGCTCTCCGGACTACGCCACCTGGACGAAAACCAATGGCACTACCAATTCTACTATTTATATGGGGGAATATGTCTCACCTGAGTAAGAATTAAGATCTTTTCTCGTCATACGACCGAACCAAATACTCAAACTAAACCTATTTTTGCTTGATTTAGATATTTTTGGTCGAATTTCGTAGTTAATTTAAATACCGCAATCGCAAATACATGTACCTATTGTTAGAGAGCGATCAACTTTGTACTTCCTCGTATTCAAAATAATTAAGATAATCTTTGGATTGGTTTTGAATTTCTTTTTTTTTTTGACATGCAATTCAATATCGTTTCTCAAATATTGTTTCAGGGCCAGAGGCAATTATTATTTAGTGACCAACGACCGACCTCTGTACGGCAAAGGAGATGAAGGCACAAACCCTAATAACAGGATCCGGAACTAATCTTATAAACGGTATACGAGCATTAAAAATAATATTAAAAAATGACCTATGGAAATACTACGAAAACGTACCTATTTGTTGTTAAAGAAAGTAAACAAATGAATATATCAATAAATGTGAAAAAAAAGTTGTTAAATTACATTTAATTCGAAAAGTTGTTCTAACGTTATGTTTTTGATTATAAAAATTTTAAACTAATATAAGTAATAAAGTTTGTTTGATTTTATTTATTCTGTAAACCTGTAAGAAAGCGCCTACTATTATATGCGAGCAAGAAACTAACAGAAATTGTTGCATAAAGCTTCAATAGGTGAAATTAACATTTCGTAGTGATTACTATTAATAAATGAAAAATTCAAATACATGTATAGTCGGAATTCCGTAATTATTATAAGAAGACGTCCAAAGAATTTTAAAACGAATTTGTCGGAATCTATCAAGTCCTATCTTGGATAGGACTCCAAAAATGTATTACAATTACGTCATAAGCGATACAATTCAATGGAGATTATGATAAAACATTACATCAATATGCAAAAGGCATTGTTATACTATAATGGAACAAGCACGGCAAAGAACTAGACGATTGGAAACTTTTGGTATTCTTCAAACAAAATTTCAAACATCTGTTCACATAAATTATGTTGTCTCGCTTTATTTTTGACATTAAGGTAGATACACAGGTTTTAAAATGGAATTATAATTTATAACTTACCTAATATTTATAAAATAATACTGATAGTGATATTTTAGACTGGTGGCTGGTATAAAGTCATCTACATAGTTATCAGCTATTACAAGTTTTATTGCAGCTTGCGGCTTCCTTTTTTGTCCGTCTACTCTACTCCACTTTTATATGGACATCGCCAAGGACATAAGATTGGCAACCCCTACCTTTCCTTATAGAATCGAAAAATGTTAAATAGACTTTATTAATGGTGACTGTCTCAATACTTACTTTGATCACCGCCAACGAATATACTATTTCATATTCTTTTATTATATCATATCATACTTCATACTAATATTATAAATGCGAAAGTTTAGATGGATGGATGGATGGATGAATGTTTGTTAGAGTTTGTAGCCGGCTGAACGGATTTCGATTAAATTTGGTACAGATATAGAGGATAGTCTGGACGAACTAATAGGCTACTCATTCTTGTTTTATTTTTTCAATTCCACGCGAACATAGTTGCGGACGAAAGCTAGTATTCTTTTATTAAATAATATTCTATATAATTAAAGAATGTGAAAGAGCATAACAACATGGTTACTAATGAACTACACACTTGTTTTAAGCGTACTATTAGAATCTAAAACATTCTCTGTACAAAAATATTTGCCCTTACATCTTAAAAAACAACAAAATTTTATCAAGTTCGCCCGTATAACCATCGAGGATGTTCTTGACACGAATGTGTACTTCTTATCTGCCGCCTTCAGTCTTCATATCAATTTGTATTTCTAAATTACGCACTTCTAAATTAACAACCAAGGACGAGATGGGCCGAACTAATAACCTACATTCAATCGGTTTTAAAGGATCTTTTTGAGTTAAACTAACTGACGGACATACAAAAGCACAGATTAAAATGCTATGTGTACTCGTAGTTTTACACAGACTTCTTTTAATAGTTAGCGACCATTAAAGATTATCCAAATTCGTCTACCAAAGATTAAAAGGAGGGGTTTAATTTATACTTAAAATATTATAGTAAAAAGCCTATAATAGTGAAAGCATAGAGAAAGGCCTATGTCCAGTAAGCAAAGGCTAACGATTGCGGTGATAGTAAGAAAAATTTCAACGTACAAAAATTCAAACCAACTGTACCATACCGATTATTTTTACAGTGACACTTTTGATCGAGACTTCGTCAGTGTGGATTTAAAAGAATCTATTAATAAATTGTATACATAGAAATGACAATTCGTTTTTGTAAAGATTTTTAACCACAATTGCAAGAAACCTATGGTTATTGTTCGCATTGCTTGCCAGATGTTGTAATTTTTAACATATTCCACTTCATTTTTTTAGATAATTAGTTAAAGGACAGTCTTAATTGCATATTGTTAGCTTTAAGTTATTTATCTTCTGCACGTTTCTGAAGCAATTTTATCTTTGCATAATTAGAGCATATACTAAAAGACTTAATTTCAAAACCACATACTATTGTCTTGGTCAAAGGCCTTGTGGGAACAATTAAAATTAATGTCAAGTGCGGTCCAAATAAAATTTAATGTGTGCATGATAGACCTATGCGTTCAAAAACAACTGAACGTTTTTTAGAGAAGTTTCGAATTAATGAGGTTTGAGCAATAAAAAAAACGAAGTAAATTCTTTCAAACTCCAAAAAGGAGAAGGTAACTTTTAACTTACACTAAGATTAGACATCTGTAGGCATATATATTATCTTCTTTCGTGTTTTATAGACCTTTCTCTTATACCATCTCTTAAAACTGCCAATAGTACAAAGTGGCAAAGACCTCCAAAATGTGCGTAGACAAAATTATGTATTTAATTGGTGCGTGCCTAACGTATTGTTAACTGACATTTATTAGTCACCTTGTTATCAAAATTAATTAAAGTTTTCACGAAACACTTCAATGATTGTTTTATGCTATATTCAATGTTAGGTTAAGGTCTTGTTTTAGAGTAAGTGAAAAAATAACCAATGGGAATAAGTCACTGATTTTACTCTGAAATTCTTAAGGACTTATATTAACGCATTTCAAATGTAATTTATTTAACCTCGTTCTTTTTTATAACAGCAATAAATTTAATTATGCTGGTCCCGACACACAAGACGATTGCGGAAGCAAGATTAACATACAATTGCATCCAATCCAAGGGATATATGTATTCCCGCAGCATTTCGTTTTACAACTGTTGCGTTGCTTTTGTTTTGTCCGCATCAGTCAAATGCCAGTGCCCGGAACGCACGAATGTGCACCGAAAAAAAAATAAAGTGCCATAGAAACGAAAGTGTAGAATGAATAAAATGTGTGATTTACAGATTAAAAAACTATGGATCATTTTCATGCTTTTAGGTAAGTGAGCGAGGGTTTGATTTGTTTTAATTAGTGTTGTATGTTGTCTTAAAAATACGTTTTTAAGTATATTTTTTATTAAGAATAAATTGAACCACCAAATTAATCTAAAAGAGACATACAGAAATTCATATTTAATCAGAGACAACTTTCAAATTACTTCGGGCTGATAGTAGTTCTTCCGCAAATAAAAACTATGTCGTTTTTCATTAAAAAAAAATCATTTAAATCTATATAAAATTGAATATATAAATGGCATGTAATGTACAATTAACTACAATTTTAAACGATATGTAGTTCTGTTAATGTTCCGCCAATAGTTAGGTACATATTAGAATTTCGACACAATTGGATTTAAATTTCAGGCACTCTCCAAAGAACACAGGCAGCGTGGTTAAGGTGTTATAAAGAGTAAGTTGCTATGCTTCTTTGTAATTTTAGTAATATCAGTTAGTAAAGGTTAGGGTTATTACCAAGACAACATAGATCATCGAAAAACCCATCCAATTTAAAAATTTTATTTAAGTTCATATTTGCAATCCAATTATTTTAAAATTTACCATTCAAGTCATCTCAATACTATTTGGATCGATCTACAGCGGTGTGTCACATATTGGGCAATAACGCCCCCTTGGGGCCGTTTGAAACCTAGAGGAGGGCGTAAAAGGCCCCAGAAAAAGGGCGTAAAGGGCTCCTTGGGGGAGTTGATGTGGATTAGGGGCTATGTGTAATTTATGATTTTATTTATTTTTCATAGTTTTTTTAATTCCCCGAAATTATATAAAAATGGAGCTTAAAAATCATTGATTTTAAATGATAAAAGAAATAAGTTTGATATACAGGATCGATTATTGAGTTTGGTCGATGAACCTATGGAGGGAAATAACAATATTCCAATATAAAACTAACATATATTTATCCTAGTCCCAAATTCCAAAGCAGTATTTTACAACAGCATACAGAAAACATTAAATTTATCTTATCACCTTGTAGTAAAATGCATGTTCCTAAGAGCGGGTTATCGAAAAATATATAGTTAGCCATTATCCATTCCACTCAACCTATTTACAATTCAGATTTCATAACAATTGTTATCAAATACATAATAATTGATGGATAACATTTGTTTTCTTGTACGACGATCTTTACTTATACAACGTAATCTTATATATTAAATTAGAAATAATTAAATAACAACATTAATATTGTATAAATGGGTTTTTAGTCAAGCCTATACGACAAGTAAATGTAAATTGTCTTTTTTAAATTCCGGTATATACATTCATTACTAACAACTGTCAACTGAAGATCTTAAAGAGTCGAATTGTTCAGTTAAAACTTTGCTTGTGTAAATAAAAATTGAACTGTTCATTTCAACTCTTTAATTACCTATTAACCTGTTCATGTCTGGTTACCAGGGTGCCATGAATTGTGATAGTAGGCAAGACAAGACAAGTTAAAAACTACAATCAGTTGACGAGTGTACTAGGACATCATATGCGATTAAGATTACCAAACAACAGACGTGCAACCTTCACAAGGTATCGCTAAGTGGAGTACCAGGGCGGCATAGTTGCGTAAGGAGTGAATCGCACATAATCGTTCCGCCGCTTTCTTCTGGCTGACGATCACCTCGCTATAACTCGTTTGTTTGTTGTGCGCCGAATCCAGTTTTCTAATGATCTAACAAGTTCATCGCGTAATAGATGCTTAGTATCGCAATTATTATTTTATAACTTCTTAGATAGCATTCCTAGTCTTGTGTTTGTCCATATAAAGACCTACTAACCCTGTTGCTATGTATTACTATGAGTGCACAATAATATGATACCTGAGTCAAATGACGTATTATCCCCACTTTGTGCGTTGGAATTAGACAAGGAAATTTAGTTTGTCTTACAGATGACACTAAAAGACGTACTTGTACTAAACAAAAGACTTCGATTAGGTCACCCCGCGCAACCACGATACGTGATTGTTTTATTTTAAAATAAACTTGGCAAGTTTCCAAAAAAATCCTTTGATTACTTTCACAGATGCAATTACATTGTTTAAGTAGTTAACTTATGTAACACTTTCGACCGCAACTCCGTCTGAATTAAAAAAAATAAAAATGAGTAGCCTATGTGTTCTTAAAGTATATCCTTTACATCTATACCAAATATCATCGAAATCCGTTCAGCTGTTTAGGTTACAAACTCTAACAAACTTCATCCAGCTATCAATCCATCTAAACTTTCGCATTTATAATATTAGTAAAATTAGTATGACATGATTTCTCATTTCCAGTTCTCTAACAGAGTATATGGTCACTCCGTTAGAGTATCCTTTACCAATAGCCCATTCCTCATGCCTGGACCGGAGTCAACCAACTGTTATATACACCTTCGGTTACCAAGGCAAGGTCGCCGGGCCAGCCACCACCGCGGTCCTAACAGCTTATATAGCAAAGAGAAAGAGGAATGTTATCCTTCTGGATTGGGAAGAAGAGGCTAAAAGTGGTCTACTAGGCTTGCAGCTTGGGTATGCAACTTCGGCAGCGCCAAATGCTAAAAAGGTATCTTCTTAAATCTTTTCCTTGGCCAATGTAATCCCTTCTTAATGACAAGATATGTGGGTAGACACCAACAGCAGTAGCCACTGCATATAGAGTTCAACTCGAATGGACATCTTAAAGACTACTAGTTAGAAGTAGAAGTTTCTTTTACTGAAGTTAGTTTAGTGACTTAACAGAGTTCGCTGCGACTACGCGTGGAATGAAATAAAAATAATGTAGCCTATGTGATCTTCCAGAATGAGCTCTACATCTATGCCAAATTTAATCGAGATCCACGGATCTGAACGCAAAAATTTAGGCTACAAACATATATCCAAATAAACTATCGCATTTATAATATCTGTAAGAAGTAAGATATTTGTATAGATATCCACTAAATGAAACATAGAAAAAAACAATAACTTTGCTCACATAACAAAGAAAACTAAATGAGTGCTTTGTTGAAAATCCAACCATAAATGTATAAATCCAGGGTCAAACAGATAAAACTCAGTACAAAGATAGTCTGCAACAACTTTCAGTAAATATTTACTTTACGATAAAGACATTCACTCACATTCACCTGACAACATCCGCAGTACGTGACGTAAGTACGTTACTTCGAAAAGTTTTAACTCATGGTCAAGGAGTGTTAAACGCGGTACTAAAATCTCAAAATGAAATTTAAACAATATTACCTTGTTGCTCAACAGGGAAGTCCCTTTAAAAAATATATTTTTCTTTCTTTACTAAAAGCGGGCGCACATCTTTGGATGAACGATCGCACAACTTTTATGCCATTGTCGATTATTTTGCAGCCAATTCAACTGTTTAGTTTCAAAACTAAAAATCGACTCATGTACCGCCATATAAGCTTATAGCAATTAAAGCGCGACTAAACAGTTTTGCGATAGTTTAGTCAAGCTATGCGCGTTTTATTTGTTCTGTCTAAAAAGCCTTAAAAGTGATTCACATACTTCTAATATACATTTATTTACAGATCGGATATGCGCTCGGTAGAGCACTTCACACACTGTCAGGCGCTGGAGTAGATTTGAATACCATACATTTAATGGGACATTCCCTTGGGGCGCATGTGATGGGCTACGCTGGACGCTGGTTGAGGGAAAGAGGAAAAATCGTCAGCAGGTATTTATTAAATTTCATTAGTAAAACAAATGATAGATAGCGTCTTCTCCAGTTGTACATTTTTTGCTATAAAAAATTGTAACTAGATGGCGCTGTACTCAATTTTTTTTCAGAATAACAGGACTGGATCCTGCGCGTGCATTGTTCGAGGGAACGTTCGGTTTCTTCAAACAATTGGACAGAACGTGCGCGTTATTTGTGGACATTATACACACGGACGCCGGGAATTACGGCACAAGCAAGTCAACCGGTACTGTGGATATATGGCCAAATTACTACGGCCCTAAGTCGCAGCAGCCTGGCTGTCCACGAAAACCACAAGAGACGTTTAGTCGTGCAGGTATCACAATAATAATCACAAAAATGATTTTTTTTTTGTAAGAGCAAATGAGTAGCAGATTGCCTAATAACATTTGTTCAAGCGATCATATATGTCCGCAACGTTCCTTTAAACCGCGAATGCGTGGCATAGGAAAACTTTTTTTCCAGAAAATTAACAAATAGTAGCTTTTGCGCGCGACTTCCTCCACGTAAAGTTTAAAAAAAATCCTGTGTGACTCACTGATAAGGTAGCTTTTAAAAGTGAAAATTTAAATCGGCTCAGTACTTTATTTTCAATACATACAAAAATACAAATCTTTCCTCTTTTTATTATTAATATATAGGTAAGCGCTGCGAGATCGTAGGCAACCTAATTATATCAAAAAACTAACTTGTAAAATTGTTCATCTTAACGGATCCTGTTCTAAAGCTTTGTGGTGTAATCAGAACAATATCGCTTTGTTACCAGACCTTTGCGATCACGACCGTTCCTGGCAGTACTTTATAGAAGCGATGCTGTCCGGCACCAACATATCTGCTGTTTACGCAGACAATTATCGTGACTGGATGCACGATTATTCTAGAAGCAATATCACCATCTACATGGGAGATCTGATTAACACCAGGTGTTTAGAAATTGATACTACCTAATTGTTAATTTATCCTTATTTTTGATAGACATGTAAATCGGTTATTAAGCATTCCTGTCCACAAACTTCTTAATTTATTGATTTCCGCAATTTTAAAAAAGTGTAACGATTGATGCGAATTTTAACAAAGGCTAGCTGTTGCTCGAGACTTTACTCGCGTGATATTAAAAAATATAGCCTATGTTACTCACTAATAGCGTAGGTTTTTTATGTGAAAGTTTTTTTAATCAGCCCAGTTTTTAAGTTTTTTCAATACATACAAAAATACAAATGTTTCCTATTGATAATATTAGTGCAGATTAAACTTAAATCGTTCTTTTATTAGAAACCAGACGTAAAATGAAATATTCTTTACTATCTTATCTATGTAATTGTGTTAACTATATAAAATGTCTTTTTTCAGAGCTCGTGGCAACTTTTTCTGTTCGACAAACGCTCAACCACCGTTCGGGAAAGGAAGTGAAGGATTGAAACCAGACTATGTAATTATTAGCTAACAGTAATCAACCACTTCACTTTCTCAGAGTGTAAACAATTCGCTAGATCATTTTAGGTAAATATTTTAGAAGTATTTGAGCTAAAAATACCAAATATTTAAACATGACGCTCAATCCGACTCGAAGGACCAACTTTTTAATCACTTGAACGAATACTGTAATGTTTATACTGTTTAAATCTTTGTAAACATATGTAACAAAGTCATACCAAAGTTATAATCATATTCTGCTTAAGATAGTATTATATTATCGAAATAAAACCTTTCTATGCTTCTTTTTTTATTATTCCCAACCGTCACCCCGCTCTGTCTCCACGGCGGGACAGATTGGAAAAAAAGTTTCACCCGTCCCACCTTTTTGCGTCAAGGTGACAGTTGGAACTTATTTTATTTTATAACAGTTCCCTCTGACACCTTAATGATGATAGTGGCACTAAAACTTTTTATTATCACGTGAGGACACAGACGGTTGGGAATAATCCTTCTATTTTATAAAGATGCATTGCATCTTCGAGCAAATACAATTGTTGATCGAAGCATTGTATTGTGGAATTTATGACGAAATTAATTTTAAACTAAAATATTTGTTAGGTCATAATTTTATGAAGAAAAAAATAGTTCGAAAACGTAGAATAAGTAGTATAAATAAAATGTATTTAAGAAATGCCAATATTCAATTTAAAGAAAAAAATTTTTTTAATAAACATCTTTTTAATCCTATCCATTTGTTTTAATTCAACCCGTGATACTAAATTGTAATTTTCCCAACAAATGTAAAAAAACAACATAAAACTTTAAATAATACATTTAATACTTTCACAGATTATGTACAAATATTTACATTACAACTTAAAAATAAATAATACTAACATCACAATTGTTTATACATAACATTATGTCTGGTTCATACTTGACTAGTATAGTTGGACAGTAGCGCTGGTCAGAGAAAATTTTTTTGAACTCACTGGCACAAGTTAGTGTTCTATGCCAGTTAATTGCCAGTCCAGTATTAGCTCGCTACTGTCCAACTGTACTAGCCAGGTGTGAACCGTTCATTACTTAAATTTACGCCAAAAAGGAACCCATTAAAATGGCAAGATGAGCTAAAAATAATTTACAAATCTAATTTCCCTATTAATAATTATCAATATTTTTTTAAATAAATTAATTGATTCATAATCATTAATTATTACTTGTATACATTCGAGATAAATAATACGAAGTTTTATTTAAAAATTAGTTTTTTGTGATGATAACCCCGAGGCGAGTGTTGCCAGGCTACATGCACTAAGCGGGCGCGCTGCCATACAGCCGCTTTAAAGTACAGTCGATATCTACCATCGCGTTACGCACGTCGTGTGTGGACGCACCGATGGATTCAAACGACGTCGCTAACCTCTCTACTGCGCGAGCCTTGACAAAAAAAAAACAGTTAAATTACTACATAAAAGCACATAATTAAAAAAAAGAACGAACCCCTATGTTACAAATACCCTAATAACGGTCAAACTTTTTGAAACAGTCAAGTTGACGAAAATAATGTTACAATATTCCTAAAGGATAGAAATTTTTTTTTTTTGTTGTCGCGGGGAATGCATTTACGCACTTCACCGTCCATGCTGCGGAGGCAGCAGGGACAGTTTCGTGTGGGACTCCCGGCCTTAATCCCGGCCGGACTACCCACTAAACCCCGCGGTGTTCTCCTTCGCCCAACCGGGCCGTGGCATCTACGTTAGTTTATCCACGACCCGGCTAGGGGGAGCCCCTTGGTAGGGGCTCGACACGTGTAGGGATGGGTGAGATGTTAAACCCCCTAAAGGATAGATATGGGCGTAGCCAACCTAGGTCTAAGGAGGGTAGTTATTATTATTATGATCTTATTAGAAGTTTTTATCCTTGTTACCATAAAAAAATAGCATTTTTTTTGTTAAACGAAAATGGTTAAATGTAATTATTATTATTATAGTTTACCTGTATCTGCGAGGCTTCCGCCAACCTCTCCATGGCTTGTGAATTAACATGTGATGCGTGTGCTAACTGCGACAACGCGTTCGCTTGATCTCCCATTATTTTGACCTGTAATTTAGTTTATTAAGTTATTTCAATTCAACGTCAAAATTAAGTAAATAGAAGAACGTCAAAATCTGAACATGGGTGGAGTTACTATTTTTTAAATTATTTTACAAAATAATTGAAAAATTAGTAACTATTTTTTAAATTATTTTACAAAATAATTGAAAAATTAGTAACTAATAAATTAAAGTGAAATTGCTAAATAAGACTAACCATTAACATAGTTTTGTTAAACAACTGTTTTACCATAAAAAAAATAGAAAAAAAACACAAGGTGGTTAGCGTAATATTTGTT
>NW_013527026.1:1356399-1362737 GCF_000836215.1 Papilio polytes | reverse complement strand
TACTGAGACTCTTGTTTAACAGAACTTCTATCCTCTGCGATATAATTATTAAAATAATACTTATTACGCAAATTTTTCATTACCTTTTCTGTTAACTAAGAAAAAGAAGTAACTTTTATAAAATACCGATCCGGCTCGAAGGACCTCTTTCGATCCTCTGTGTTGTTATTAAATTATTACTTATTTTTAATTACCAAACTGTTAATTGAGTAAAGGAATCAAGTTTTATAAAATTTCTATCCGGCTCGAAGGACCAATTATTCGGGATTTTTTTTTAATTAATTAAGTCAACTTAGTGCGCATAAGCATCAAAAGTCTGTAAACTCTACTCTTGCGACCGCGCCCCCGTACCGCGCAAACCCTTACGACGCCAAAGTTAGTACCACACAGGAATATTTTCTTAATTTAGTTAGTAGTGAAAAAAAGGTAGAATTTTCTACAATTATTTCCAACTTACTTGATGAATCATTAGCCAAGAACAGGTCCCATATTTTCTTTTCAATATTTGAACTTAAAGTGTTAGGATCACCATTACTGGATTGGACTTTAGACCGGATTGTTGATTTTTTATCTGCCCAATACTGAAAAAAAAAATAGCAGGATTGAAAATAGTCTATATATAATAGTCACCTATCATGCACGTATTGCTGTTTTTTTTAATGAAATGAACAAAAAGGAGGATGAACAATTTAATT
The DNA here is from genome assembly GCF_000836215.1 of Papilio polytes. Lineage (NCBI taxonomy): Eukaryota > Metazoa > Arthropoda > Insecta > Lepidoptera > Papilionidae > Papilio > Papilio polytes. Next base: position 1,362,042 of record NW_013527026.1, on the reverse strand, counting down.
TTATTAAGGGTAAAGTGAATTTGGATAAAAAAAATTACCTACTTTAACCCAAGATTTCATAGGTCTATTAGGTCCACCAAGACTGTTGATAATCTTTGTTAATTTGAACCAAAGCTTTTTGCATTCATCCCTCTTCTCCAGACCTCTCATTTGGCCCAACCCTAAAGCAGGATGTTTCTCCATGAAGTCCACTATTGCAATTACTTGCTCTAGACTGGGCCTTGACTGAAAATACACAAAATAAGTAAATTTAATAAAGGAGTTGATATATAATTTAAAACAAATTATATTTCTATAGTAACATAAAATAACATCAATAATTAACATTAACTTAAACAGCATTAAGCAATTAATAGCAATCTTAGAAATAAATTTAGAAATTAAAAATAATATTTTTTTAAACACAATTACTAATTTATTTCAAATGCCTATAGTAGTGGATCCACTCCCGCTCCCGCCTACCTTCGAGATGAGAACTTGAAGTAATTTCACTCGAATTAAAATATTAACATGTTTTGTTTTAACTTATAAAGCGTCACTCACCGCAATAGAACGATCCGTCATTTTCTGGATATACTTCAAGGGCGTGTATTAAAAATAATAGACTTTTTTGTATAACTTTAGTATAAAAGTTCTTTGAAATGTTTAAATTTACTTCATTTCGAATCGAATTCACATACTTTGTTACTATTTTCGTAACAAAATTTCGCTCGATAGCGATAGTTTACGACAACCATTGGTTGGGGTAAAGCTGTACACAGATAAACGAAATTAAAAAATATTAAAAACACGACAAAATAATTATGTGAAATAATGCTTACTTTACATTTTCTTGTTAAGAAAGGCAAAAAAATGTTCTGCATTGACAAATAAAATAAAAAAAATTGGTACCATCGTTAATTCGCTGTTTAAAAATTGATTGTGGAAGAAATGGATATGATTAATCATTTCCTTTCTTAGCATTTGTGTTGAAATCATCGTTCAGGTTTCAGATGAACATTATTTTATTTAAATTAAAACTTGATATTACCTATGTGAGTTTGGAGAATTAAAAATCGTAACCAAAACTTGACTCCTATTGTAGCTTTGTGTTAATGACAAAGTTGTTATCTTACATCAAAACATTTTTATCTGTATTTCAAGTCTGTTCTGTTTGTCAGTTGTCATTGACACTTGTCAAATGCGATTTGTTATATTGTAGGACGCGGAGATTTTTAATTTATTAATGTTTGTATCAAATTCTGCTAATTAAAAGTGATAGTTTAATCATAGAAAATACTCCATCACCATATTTTCTATGAAATTGTAGTAGTGGGAAGAAGTTACATTAAAATATATCATTTTACCAGTCTTTTCCAAATAGAACGAATATGCACAAAAATTTCTGAATTACACAAAAATGGCTAATTCTGTAAACATATCTATTGAGGCTCCTATTGAAAATCAAATACAAGAAATAACTTACGATGGCCAAGAAATATATCAGGCGTAAGTACATGCAAATTCTATTATTACTAAAAGAACCTATTTAGCTAGTTATTTTCTTTTAAAAACAATGTTAACGTTTTTCAGACCTTTGTCTATGTCAGAAAATCTAGCAAGATTAGCACAGAAGATCGATTTTTCGAAAACTGATGACGAGTTTTGCAATATTAAGAAAGAAGGTGAGAATAGTTTGGAGTTAAAATCAGAGGATGATAACAAGGAACCGGGGTATCAATCGAGCCTGTGGCCGTGGGATTCTGTGAGAAACAAATTGAGGAATGCTCTCACTGAAGTCAGTGTACTTGCCGATGTGTTGAGTATTGCCAAAGAGAAGAGATATATGGTAAGGTTATTTAATTTATAAAAAATAATGATTAAAATTATCATCAACAACTAGATATTGCCCGAATATTGATGTTTTGACTGTATATCTAAAGTTTTGTTGTATACTTTTTTTTTTTATTATTTAAAAAATATTAGTAGATTTTTGTTAATTAACTACTAACCATTCCAACTAAGCTCTAGGCTTGTGCTAGTATATATGTTTACTCAGTTTTACTTGTACAAAAGTTTAGCAGGGTAAAAATCTTAATTTCAGGTGTTAGATCCTATCCAAGCAGATCAAGTTGACAGCAGACCCATGGTGCAAGTGTACGGTCGAAAAAAGGCATTAAGTGCCGCAGGTGCCGTTCTCCTCGCAGGAGTAGAACGACTGCGTGCCAGCGAAACAATGAGGATGACCCGGAATATGCCTGATTTTCATATTGATTTGTTACGACTCCGACAGAATTGGAGATTGAAGAAAGTATCCAATACTATAGTAGGAGACTTAAGTTATAGAACTGCAGGCTCCAAATTCAGTCAGACGGGAGTTTTTGAAGTAATTTTCCATGTTACAGTTATTTGTTGCTTACAACTTCTCCTTCGTGTAATTAAAAAATAATAAAAAGCAGCCTATGTTACTTAATGATAATATAACTTGTTAATAGTGAAAGAGTTTTTAAAACCGGCTCGGAAGTTTTTGAGTTATTTCAATACATACAAAATTCTGAATATCCATAAAATACAAATCTTTTTTCTATAATATTATCTATACTAACATCACTAATATCTTTAGTTAATCAACTAAGCTAATAAACTTTATTTAATAATGATCATTTGTCCACTTATCAGCTTTTATAACAATTACAATTTTGGTTAGTAACAATATATACTATTTCCCAGGTAACAAAAGCTCCTGAAGAACAGATAGCACAAGCAATGAGTATGAATGCATCTGGACCTGCGCCTTCCGCATTGAGAGTCACCGTTCCTCCGGAGTTACAAGGAGTGGCATTCATCTCTGTACTATGTCAGAAAGGTACATTTATGACCAATTTAACAGTAAAATGTATTTTATTTGAATGTAATTTCGTTCAACGATTTACGAATTACTAAATTAACATTTTTGGTTATAATTTACATGGATTTTAATTTTTAGGTATAGCTTTTTTAAATTCACTTAAAAGTATTCTTACAATTTAGTTTAGATAAAGAGATGCAATAAATGATTCAAATGAAATATATAATGACAGTCTATTGGTATATTGTCTATGGTTGTAAAATATTCTAGCATATTTGACTAATTTTTCTTTTACTATTCCAACTATTAGTAAATTAAGAAAAATCTATTTGTATTTAAGAAAAAAAAACAGTAAGTTCAAAGATAAAGACATGAGATAAAGTCATAATTTCGTGCAATTGAATATTTTTAATTCTTAATAGATTACTAAATTACCACCCAATTTAAATCCATTTTAGAGCAAGAAGATGTAGTAACAGCTACTCTCAGTTCATCCGCACTGAACTGTCCCAGCACACTCCTCGGAGACGGAGCAGATTTGCATTGGCAACAAAAGTTGGAGGCCGCACAGAATGTGTTGTTCTGTAAGGAACTGTTTGCTAGACTCGCAGCGGAGGCGGTACAACTAGACGCTTCTATACCGCACATGGTTGTTGGCAATCAGATTATGGCTACGGTAAGATAAGTTAAGAAATGTAATTGACTAGTTGTTGCTCGCGACAGCGTCCGTGTGAAATAATAAAATATAGCCATTGTTACTGCTATAACATAGTTTGTAATAGGTGAAAGTTTGATATCTGCCGAGTAGTTTTTAAGTTATTTCTTTTTTTTGTAATTTTTTTCTCTCTAGGTTCTTCCTGGAATTCAGTTGTTGATTGGTCTCTGTCACAATAATGGTCAAAATAACAACAACAATCCGGACGGAATAAAGGTAATTTTAAGCAAATAACATAATGTTATTTTAACAATAAAGCAAAAAACCCTACTGACTAAATTTAATTTATGATAATACCTCAAAATTTCGAATAAACATGAAATAAAAAAGTTACAGTGAGTAAGATTCAAATATTGCTTGATAATTATTTTTTTAAGTTCCAGTTCTCGTATACTCTGTAGGTGTTTTGTGATATACCCTAAAATACTAAGGAAAGAGACAAACTGACACCCAGCCATTTGGCAGCTTACGGACTGACTGTAAATTTATAAATGCGATTTTGTAATCAACAACACAAATACACCATCTTTCCGAAATCTGGAATTTTTCCTTCAATATTACAGACATTCCAATTTTATTATATGTATAGATTAGTTATTTAAAAAAAATTGAATTTGAGCAGAGTGAGGGTTCCAGCGGGAAGTCCGAGCACGACCACGTGCTGGAGCACTCCCTGCACCAGCTGCTGCGCGCCGTGCACCACAACAACACGCACCACCCCTTCCCGCACCCCGCCACAGGACCCCTCGGACCCTCCAAGAGGCGCTCCCTCGCTGGTAACGTACCAACTCAATAGTGGTAGGGCCCACTTTTACTCGCAATGTAGGGTTCACCCACACCAATATAACCACACAGTAAAAACAATTCTGGGTACATTCTGATGAGCCAGACGCCTAATTTTAGTCCCTTTTCATCCTCTTCTTATGAGGGTGGAAAGGTAAAATTTAATGGAGACGTATAGGGCAAATATCCCCTTATGTACATCTTTATTGATTAAGGGTAGTTGCAGATGTCTATTATGTGGATGTCACTTTATTATATAGGATGTCAGCAATCACAGTTCAGTTTCTTTCGAAAAGTTCCTAGTCATAAAGCATTTTGGACAGCTAAGAAATGTGTTTTAAATAAACTGCAAATCCAAATTTCATAACAAATTTTGTTTTAAAGACATAAATCTCCAAAAAATATTTAAGTGAAATCTTTCCTTAGCTCTTTTTTTTTTATTTGGACAGATAATTGATATTTTTCAGCCTTATCACCTACTAACGCGCGTCGAATTACCTGTAACCGTGTATTCAATACACTGTATTGTCACTTCTCTAGGACCAATGGCTGCGGATAGATATGAACTGTTGGACATGACCAAAGAACAATCGCTATTGGAGCAAATAATACAACAAGCTCAGCATTTCTTCATGCGCAGGCGCAGTGAATATGTCCTGGATACTATTGCTAAAGAGGTTTGTATTGTGCTAAATGTAATTTTTTATTAAAATTTATAATGTACCTTTTGCCGGCGACTCCGTCTGTGCAGAATATAAAAAAAACTTGATTAAATAGCCCATGTATTCTTACAGACTATATTCTACATGTGTCAATTTTCAATTATACCATTTTGCAACATTTATATTAGTAAGGTTTAATTAATATATTGATGAATCTAACATTTACCAGGTAAAAGACCCCTTGATAGTGTCACATTGGAATGCACTGAACAGCCCAACGCAGTCCTGTGTCAAAATAAACATCATAGCTTTTGGGTGAGTAGATCTTTATAACTTGTATTAAGTCTTACATCACCAGCACACTATATGTTGTAAGGGGCATGGAGACTACCCTTAGGGGTAACTAGGCCATAGTCAACTACCGGTCCACTGCGGGTTGACTTCACAGATTTCTTTGAATTTCTTTGCCGATATGTGCAGGCATCATGTTTTCCTTCACCGTAAGAACGTCGGGTAAATTATGTACATATGAAATACATGGTGGGATTCGAACCCAAGACCTGTAGATTACAAGTCAAGTGTTTAAACCCCCGGGTGTTGGTTAAGTCTTACTCTGTGTCAAATTGTCCCTTACTGTGTGTATAATTGTGGTAGTT
>NW_013527026.1:1351518-1356388 GCF_000836215.1 Papilio polytes | reverse complement strand
GAAGACGCTGAAGTGCATCTGCCGCGATGGCCGCGTCAGACATCTCTCCTACGAGCTGCAGGAGCTTAGAGACCTCATCTACTGCCAGGTATACATGCTCTACTCACTAGTATTCTAAGATATTAGGTATGCTGTATGCTGTGCTAGATTACAGTCTAATCCAGAATTGCTAATCTAGCACAAACCCTAGGGTTTGTAGAATACTTAGGATTTTGAATCTTCAAGCCCACATTTTGGATATAATACATCACATTATATCCAAACTGTGCATATATAGCAATATTCTTAACAGAATTTAGTTAAAGTATTGATTACACTTGCAGTTGCACCCGGGGATTTGTTGGCTTGAAAATTGTTTTTGTTGTATAAACTATGTGTGAGGGTGTTTATTGCAGATCTACCAGCACCAGATGATGGCGGTGCAGGCGGTGGGGCGCTGCATGGGCTGGCAGCTGCTGGCCTCCAGCGCACACCTCGGCTCCGGGCCCGTGGAGCCGCTCGGCAACGCCTCCTCCTGTCTCCTCGCATCGCCTAATGGTACACTTATTTACAATATTTGCAATTTTAAAATTAATTGCGCAGTCACTGGCCCTTTTACAAGACCGTCGTAAGACCTGTCATAATGTATGGATCTGAATGTTAGGCAGAAAAAGGGACGAATGAAAAGACTAAATATGACAGAAATGCAAATGTTAAGATGGATGTGTGGGGTAAGAAATGGATAAGATACGAAATTAGTATATTAGAGGAAGTTTGAGAGTAGCCCCAGTGGTAGAGAAGGTAAGGAGCAAAAGGTTAGCATGTTATGAGGAGGGATGAATCGCATGTTACAAGGAGAACGTCAGTTATGAGTGTGGAAAGGTACATCGGTGGAGGAAGACGTAGAAAGAGATGGATGGATTGCGTGCAAGATGACATGATCAAAAAGGGAGTGATGACTGAGATGACGTATGATAGAGTTATGTGGAGGACAAAAACCTGTTGCGCCGACCCTACGAGAGTAGGATAAGGAGGAAGATAATGATGATAACTGACACTTTTGCTCATAGTGTCCACATTATGCCAGTCATCAACTTAAAATTCAACAATTGCTTTTTATTGAAAAAACTGTCAAGAACTCCACTTTCCAATTTTATTTGGCACTTATTTTCCAACTTATACCGATATCAGAAAAAAGGTCCCCCTGTATAATCTACTTAACTAAAAACTGTCACCAGTTTACAATGCCCTAAAAACTCTCTTATTTTAACTTATAAAATATTGTTTCAGGAGATAGGATGATTGCGATAAGATGTGAGCCTTCAGTTGGGATCCAAGCGTTCATAGCACAATCGCCCAGAAAAGATTTCTTTGCAAGTGAATTGGTAAAAGATAAGAAATGGGAGAACCTCGGAGGTGCATTCAAAGAGATCAAACTAGAAAAAATGGAGGGTAAAAACTTTCTCAACAAAATGGAACTATTAATGGCCTGCCTTAGCAGTCCTTCATAATTTTAAGAATAAAACCATTTCAAGCATATCATATGTTTCATTTATTACATGTAAAAGTCTTAATGCATAAGTGCTTAGGTAAATTGTATTTTATTATTTATTGATGATTGTTCTTGCTTAATTATTCTCATGTCAGGTTGACTCGAGACCAAAATCCAAGGAACTGAAAATAATAATAAAATGTCATTAACCATGATGTAGCAAACAGAATATTCAAAGGCCATATCTAGTCCAGATAACTACTGAGCTATGTAGTCATGGTTAAGTCACCTAAATAATCCATAAATCAGCTTAATTTACATGTGTGAAGCAGAAAACTGCAGCAGTAAACTGGCTCGCAATTTCGCTCAATTTGTACTTGCATAGAGTTATGATTTTTTTATGAACTGTAGGTAGCTTTACAATTTATGGGATGACATAATTTCTACCACTGAATTGCCTATTTAATTGAGCCACAGCTCATCTGATTGAATCTAGGAGAGTTGAATTTTTGAACTGTTTCAGAGATGATTTACTCATGTGTAAAGCTATATTTCACACCAATAACTACAATGATAGAATTTAAGCCAATCAATGTTTTTAAATTACAGAATTAAAATCATTTTTGTTTACTCATAAAATGAACATACTATTAAGGAAAACGGAACATGTTCAGATCAATTTTAAATTCAAAAACATAAAAAAAAAACTAGTTTTGAATTACCATAGTTTTCATTTACTTATCAAATTAATATGGGATTAAGGAAAATGGTACATGTCCAAATCAATTTTAACCTCAAAGAGAAACATAAAAAACTAGTTTCATATACTAAAGTATGAATTAATTGATAAAGATAAAAAAAATATGAGACTATACCAAAACAGTGATAATCTGTGGTTTGTGTAAATTTATATTAGTATGGGAAAATAAATTAATGGAACCTTTTCTTGAGACATATGAGCACAAATTGTGGTTCACATTAAAGAAGCTACGTAAGGATTAATGTTTTAAACATGCATTTTTAAAATTGGTGTATATTTAAATATATACATTGAACACTGTCGGACAAAAATTACTGTACTTTGAGCACTAGGCTTCGAAGAGCTCAGCTCAAGCAGTGTCAGAATGCCTTGGCTTTTTCATCTTTATAATCAAAAACAATGAAATACTAGAAATATAAACAATAAGCAAATTTAGCAATATCAAAAGTAAAACAAGTTGGTTCCACCACCACAGTAATAGATAGTTACTATCTCGATGTTGTATGTGATTTAGTTAAAATTTGCTATCCGATATTTAGAACATTTAGGCTTTTATTTGAATAAAAAATACATCAATGTATTACATAAGGTAACATTTTATTTAGAGGACATTGTCAACTTTATATAACTACAAGGAACAACTATATTGTATAGTCAATACTAATGTGATAGTATAAAAATAGATTCATGATAAGTACCAGGTCATAACATGTTAATAAGAGAGTATTGTGATCTCAAAATGTCACATAAATTACAGTGATTAATACAATTTATTTATACATACAATATAAGCTCAAACAATATAAACAACTTTCAGTACATGCTTCCGTCATATATATCTGTTCATACTGTATAATTCACATTATTAAAAACATAACATATTTGTATATTAAACTCAAAATCATACATTACCTCTAATTCCTCAGGTCATTGTTGTTGTTGATAGAACTCTTCCCAGCATTTAAACCCTCCCGTAAGAACAGACATTGAATTTTAACACTTGGAAGGCTTCAGATAATGTTAACACTAAACCTAATTAAAAGCTAAGATTAAATTAAAGACGCTCTAGTGGTGACCTGGACCTCATATTACTTCCTGAAGAAGGATACTTGTTATAAGACTGGCCTCCGTTGCGGTTGAACGGCCTGCCGCCGCCACCACCACCGCCATTGCCTCCGAAGTTATTGAAAGATCTGTTGCCACTAGGAGGGCCCCCGAACGACCGGCCCCGGAAGTTGCCACCTCGCCCTCCTCTGAAGTTACCACCGCCGCGACGCGGTCCGTCACGTTTCCTCGATAACTCTACTTTCAATGTCGCGCCTAACATTTCAAAACCATTCATCGCGCTACACGCATCTTCTGCCTCCTGCATGTTTTCAAATTCTATGAATGCAAATCCGGGGGGATTGAGTGCTACCCAAACGGAGTTCAATTTGCCATATTTGTCAAACTCCCTTTCGAGATCCTCTTTCTTTATGCCCTCGACAAGTCCACCAACGTACACACGTGTTCCACCCGAGCTCATCGTACTTTTTTTTATCTAAAAATTGTAACAACAATTTGAGTGCCTAAAATTATAAATATATTGAACAAACAAAATGTCGCCGTCGCCGACATTGCGGCGGTGCCACGCCAACACCACACTCTAACCCAAACAAAGAAAACATGAACTTACATGAATTCAATTGAAGATGAATATCCTTACGTTGAAAGTGAATCCTATACTACTATATTTTTTATAAATATAATGTAATAAATATGAATTTATTTATTAAAATATGAAACAAAACGAAAAACGGATTGATCGAATTGAAGAGTGAGTGAATAAGAGGCGGAACATGGTTAACATGAGCTGAATTGAACGATGAAAAACATTAGTAAATGTTGCTACATTTTAAAAATTTTACGAAGCTTTTCTTTCTTAATTTTTAGAATAACGCACTTAAAACATATACAACAAGATAAGTTTACTTTTACGTAAATATTGAAATAATTTAGTATATACGATTTGTAAAAGGAATGATTGTGTAAAATATAATGAACGAATGAATGAATGACAGATTCTTTGTTACAAAGTGAAAGGAACGGAAAGATGAATGTACGACGTTTATTTCGTGAGGAGGAGGAGGGAGAAGGCTTTTGATTTGAAACGCACGAATGCGAAGCCGAAGCAGGTGGGAGGGCAGGGAGGAGGAAACTACAAAGTAAACGTACAAAACCGGCCAAACGACTTTGTTCAACGGTCGCGCCTTAGCGCGCCTTTTCGCTTATTTTCTGTTATCCCACCCCACCTTTGTTAAATTGTTTTTATTTATAGTGTGTATCAAATAAATTATCATTTTATTAAATTTTCACCTTTATTTATAAAAATGGTGTGTAAGTTAAGTACGTGTCGATGTACATATTTGGTGTTTCCCTAGGTGTTGTCGCAAGGAGCCTTAGCAAAAGTGAAATGAATATTTTTGTGTTGAGTTAGTTGATAATGGAATGTTGTAAAGACATGGGTTTACAGAAGAGACACAGTCAGTTTAGTGATACAAAGTATAAATGGAGGACTGTATTGGTGTTTGTTATGTGTTGTGTTTACGTTTGTAACGGACAAGCCGTACGGAGTGAAACGGATCCTTATTTACTAAACA
>NW_013527026.1:1303847-1351492 GCF_000836215.1 Papilio polytes | reverse complement strand
GGAAGCCCATATTTGCTTAGAGATGATCTTCTGGTGGAAAGGGAAGCCGAGTTGGTGATAGAGCCTGGGGTGGAGTTGAAATTCTCACCCATGGTTGGAATTACCGTTCGAGGGAAATTGGTCGCTGTGGTAAGTTAGTTGTTACATATAAGTTATATGTAGTTGATTCAGTGGTAACACTACCTTAGCCCTTGGGAGTCGTCGGTTCGATTCGGTGTGTTTTTAAATAAGATATAGTTAATTCGATGTATTTAACAACGGGTAAGACGTAAATAAGCTATGTAAAACACCTACATAGTACCGGTGACAAATAAAAATGCAATCAGAAACCCATAAAAGTTTTGAATCAGTTAATGATAACATTAAAAAAAAAACATGTAAATGTATTTGTAAAAGTTTGTATGAAGTACATTCATACTTACATACTTTCGTTCTCTATATTCCTTGAAATCGTGTTACGATTCGTTAGCAAGTCCTCAATATGTGATATTTCCTTGATAACGGCGTAACTGATAATGTTATCAGAGCTCGATATTGATTTATTCACCTGTTACTCGTGCCAAATATAGGACACGATAATATTAAAAAACACTGGCAGACATTGTCCCGATTTTTCACCTTTGCGGCAACACTAGGTTTAGGTGGCCAGTGCGCGCCGCAGAACTTATATTTTTTTTACATGTATACATTTTTGACCGTCATCCACTTAATACAAATATATTTTCATAACTCAGTTATACCTTAAATACATTTACTGCACGTAGTACGTATTCATACAAACTTATAAGTAACAATAATAATAATCAATTGAAAATATTATCTCAACAAACCTGCCTACTTAGCGCAACCAGTTACATACACCTTGCGATGAGTCATTTGGAATTAATAATCGAAGGACGACTTCAATACGAAGCCAATAAATAATATATACTAATACTACATTAGTGTAAGTTATTCTAATAAGACATCTATACTAATATAAAGAGGGTAGATTTGTATTTTTGTATGTATTGAAATAACTCAAAAACTACTGGGCCGATATACAAAAACTTTTCACCACTTAAAAGTTACGTTATCAGTGTGTACCGTAGGTTACTACTTTTTAATTACACGTGGCCGAGCTGCGAGCAATAGCTAGTCTATAATAACTATCATCTCTTTATTTTTATATATTACTAAAAAGTAACTATATGTTTTTTGTGCCAAAGTAATATGACCTATGACTTCCGGGAAAAAGACAAATCGAATGTTTCATAACTTGTCAAATTCTTTTAGGCTCTAGGCCAATTCTACGAAATTTACGTACAGCATACAAAATTCAGACTAAAATACTTGCGAAAATCATTACCCTCTCTGTTACTCGGATAAAAATCACGCTGTAAGATATTTCACAACTTCAGATTACTTTATTTTATCATATTTCTTGTAATTATGTAATATTCATATGTACGAAAAAGCGAAGTTAATCGTGTGACCTGCTTTTTTAACCAATGTATCTTCACGCGTGATTCATTTACATCAAATGACCCGATGAACATCTGCCTGACCTGTGACCTCGACATCTCGTTCCGTTCATTCAATCAGCCGTAAATCTCTGGTGACCCCTCATAGATCTACCGACAGAAGACCTATCTATTCGTTAGTCCAATGTTTTCATCGCAATTTTTTCTAATAAACTTTTATTTTAAAAATCACTTAGTAAAACTTTCAAATTTTTTGTTATACTTAAAACAAGCAGTGGCCCGCGACTTCGTCCACGTAATGTTACAAGTCCGGTTAAAATCGGCAGTTGTTGTTTTTTAGATTACCCAGAACAAACGCGGCTTGCGGACAGACAGACAGACTAAAAATTTTTAAATTCGATTTTAGTTATTAGCGACGCAAATATAACATCTTCCCGAAATCTGGAATTTTACTTTTAACATTACAAACAGACACACCAATTTTATTACACCTATCTATCATTGCATGAACATAATGACTGAGTGCGTAAATATAGTAGATTTCATAAGACAAATAAAAGTTTATTTTCCGAGACAAATGACATCAAGACGAGTCGAGTATTTCCCACGGGTCATAGTAGAGATGCAATTTATTTATGAACGCTGCGTTTATAGTTAACATGAGTATTTCAAATTAGAACCATTAAAACTTTATTAGTAATCTATATTTATACTTCTATACTATTGTAATAAAGCGTAAACACACACTTCTTTGTTGCCTAAGACGTCAGCAATAACAGCATATTTTTAAATAATTATTTTATTAATAAAAAGCCCTACACTTACGTCACGCTTTAGGCTATATATTTTAACGCTATTAAACTTAGTTGGTAAATAAATTGGATAAAACCCTAATGTGGGAAAGAGACCATAAGTTGCTGCCAACATCAAGGAAGCAAAATTTCCATGGATTGTCATCATGTAATGTCATTTTGACATTTGCAATTGATAAATTGACAAATCATAGTTTTTAAATTATTGATAAAAGTATAGAAGCAATAAACAGAGTAAGGTTTAAATTGAATTTCATAATTATTCTCTAATACCACAACAGTCATGTAAGTTCGCGTAATAGAAAGCTTTCTCTCTCAATAACATGATAAAATAAATTGCCTATAGCAAGAAATTCTTGAAGCTGATATACTTTCACTGTCATTGCAACATTAGTTTTTTCTGTCAACGAAACCTGTTAGCACGAGCTATAAAAAAGTCGATCCTTTCGTTGAAAAACCACACCCTAATGCATAAGGGTGTTGCTATTTATCATGTGTTACCCAAACTGTTGATACAATTTTTTTTTAATGTTACTTGATAAAACTAATAAGTAACAGTTAATTTTTTTGTTTTTCACCAAAATTGAATCACTTTGTAAGGGAAGTTCTTGGCTTCTTAAAAACAGTAATCCTAGTTAAGTCGTCAAGGCAACACTGATTAATGTAATTAACTTTAGTGAGCAATAAATATATTCTTATTCTTAATTTTACAAGATATTAAAGATTTAAGTGTTAGAAATACATAAAGATTTGATTACATTCAAATAATAAATGTAAATCATCACTAACATCAAATTGTTATTGTTTCAATATTCGTTAAAAATGAGTTTCAACATTAAATTGTGTATAAACTAATAATTTAAAACAATCTACGGAATTACAAAATTCAGTTACGAAAAAAAGCAATTCCTCGAACTAGTTATTATCATAGTAAGGTTTATTCAATATTTTTTTGATATGCATCCATTGATATGTGATTCAATAGTTTGAGAAGCGTTGACATGTAGAGTGAAGACAAATAACCTGTCCCGAGGGGAGATAATGCAGGTGGAAGTAATTCAACAAACGCTCTCGACTCTGGTGACGCGAAGTTCCGTCTATTGTGAACGTGAAACTCTACTTTAGAAGCGACCTCAACTATCTATACTAATATAGTAAACACACACTTTGTTGCCTAAGATGTTAGTAATCACAGCATATTTTCGAATAACTATTTTTTAAATAAAAAGCCTTACACTTACGTGACGCTTTAGGCTATATATTTTCATGCTGTTAAACTTAGGGGTAAATATTTTGGATAAAAACCCTAATGTGGGAAAGAGACCATAAGTTGTTGCCAACATCAAGGAAGCAAGGTTGCCATGATTTGACATCATGTCATGTCATTTTGACTTTTGCAATTGATAACTTGACCAATGTGAATAATAAAATATTTTTTTTATAATGTTATGCGAACGATGTCGCATGGGAACAGCTAGTTCTTAATAATCAAAAAAAGAATCATATTAACGTACAACGTAAAGTAAATATTTAAAAAAAATGATAAGGGAAGCAGAAATTGATTTTATAACGATTTTTGATATCTTTCGCTTTAGTATAGTTACGTTCAATTTAAGTTTAATGAAGTCCCTAAGAATCACTGGTTTAAAATTTTGTTGAAAATTTCCAGCCAATATTGTATAGTACAGTTGAACGGTTTTATAGAAGAAAAATAAATCGTCTTATCGCCGTCTCAATTCAAAGGATGTTTAATTAGGACTCCGTATCAGAATTGTGTCAAGATCTGTAAACAAGATAAGTGTGAAATTCACGACGGTTACTATATTATCTACGTGTTCAACGACTGTATATCCAAGTGTATTCCAATTTGACAGTAGTAGAGCCAGCTTTGACATCTTTGCACGTATAAGTCGGCTCGCCCGGTGCAATACCACAACCACACAGACCAAGACAGGCGTGAAGTGGAAGCAATTCCGCGTTTTGTCTGACGAGTTTTTACTTTCCTTTCCACCCCTTTTCATGAGAGGAAAGGAAGAGAAGGAAGAGTGGATTTGACAGTGGAGGAGGCACATAGGAAGGGGTAATATCCTCTTTATGTGCATCTCCTCCTTCGTCGCTTAATAGGTTGGCAACGCATCTGCAGCGAATGTCTATGGGCAGCAGTCGCTTCGCTATTTCGGCGGATTCAGGTGGCCGCTTGCTCGTTTGCCTTATAATGTGAAAAAACCTACTGGCGCCATATTGACCTTTGAATTATTTTGTTTACGATTATCAGGGGAGTATTATTAATGGTTCTAAATTTTGAAATTAGTTGAAACTGTAAAAAAAGATCTGCTATTTTAAAGCGATTGCACCGCTCCATTAAATTAACTGTTGTGGGAAAAAATTATTCAACTCTTAGTCGATTTCACGCACTGATTCACATAATGCCGTAACTTGAATGGATGAAATTTAAACACCAAGAACTCCTTTTGTTCCATCCATTAATGAAATCGAAAGAATTAAATACTTGCTTATAACAGACATTTTATCAGAATAAGGCAAATAGCACAAATAAATTAATTGGAGGTAAAGATAAAAATAATTCATAATTTGTCCTTTTCCTGTCAACACTAAACTCCACCCACACCATCTTGATACTTGATCTTCGAATGATCTCTCAAAATTGTTTGGTCATAAACATCCTGCTTGTATAAAAAATCTTGTTATTTAAACATACAATTTAAATTAAACGGTTATTTCAATGTAACAGTTATCCGTTCTGGTTCAATAGGCCTAGAGCTTGACTGAAATTCTTATGTAATAGTGTGACAGAAAATATTGCTTTTTGTGGCCAGTCTAAACTTTTTATAGAAGTTGTTAGAATAGTGACACTGTCGTCCAATTAAGTAAAACGTTATCTAGTTTGAGATACTTATATACTTGTTAATATAATTTTATTAATCATTTACTACTTCTTCTATCACATTGATGTATGTTACATTTTTTCTCATTTAGTTTTTTTAATCTTGACTAATAGAAATAATACCAGATGTACCTTATATTTATAAATCTTATTAGTTGGTAATTTACGTAAATAATATAATCGTTTCCGCAATCGAAGTTGGTCACCCTATTGGCAACTATTCAATTCAAACGACCTTGAAATTGGATATCGAGCGTAAACAGTGACAGATCAACAAATTATTTGTTGCTCCAGTTTAACAGCTGACTAGAGTTTATAGATCATAACGCAGATCTAAATTATTTTACTAAATTTACTTCTCGTACCTTTTCTTGAGATAAAATTTGTGAGTAATTACTTTATTTAGATGTTTAATCGTGTTAAGAAGAAAAACAGTACCGTGCTGTAGAATTGGCGCAACACTAGAATATCGGCTTAATCGTCACGTCCCTAACTGACAGCTGTCAATGTCATTAGAAGGAATTAATATTCGCGCGCATTCCTGGCGGGACCGCTAGTTCTGTGTTTTTATTTAACAAGTTACAATTATATTAATTGTTTAAAAGTAGGTATACAAATACTTTTTATCATTGTTATAACAATAACAATTGTTAATTTTTGTGGGGTATACAAATATTTTTATCGAGTTAAATAACAGTTAAAAAACAAAAACAATATTTAGATTCGATAAATTATTAATGACCGAAATTTTCCTAAAACACAAATTACTGGTTCATACTTTGTGAACATTTTTTTAAAAACTCTAAACAATTTTGAAATTGACTGAATAAATGCTAAGTAAATTTATCTAGAAATCGAATTAAATAAGTCAATCGACGCTTTATTTAGGTCTTAAAATATGAGACCGGTTTTCAAAATTGTCAAAACCCTAATGAATACCATCGCACAAAGTTATTTCGATTAGGAATCGAACCCGTTACCATCATCCCGAGTTACAACTACAAAGTTATAAGTGTATCTTTTGTCAACACGTACGAATCGCAACGAACTTCAAATCGGTCAGTCACCGCAACTTAAAAAACTAATAGATTTACTACAAAATCACTCTAGTATGACGTTTGATAACAAAAAATCATAGATTTATGAATGAACATATTGCAAGTGTAATGAAGTTTACCATACATTCTTTGTGATTCACGAGATGGAGAATGACTCATATGTTATCAGTGTCACTTGATGACTAATGTTAGGTGTAACATCCTCTGTTTACGTTAGTATCGCCTTCAGTTTAATAAATCTCGTCAATTAATTAGCATTACTAAGAATCATACTTGTTATCAAATAGGATAAACTGTGTAATATGATAATGATATTTAGTTACGTGGTTGAATAAGCTACTAACAGCAAACGTACTCGTTTAGGTTTCAGAACAATTTATAGTAATACTCGCCCGTGACCCCGTCCGCCTTAAATTTAAAAAAAAAACGAAAGTAAGTCTATGTGTTCCAAACTATCCTCTATATCTATGCCAAATTTTATCGAGATCCGTTTAGCAGTTTATCCAATCATCCATCTAAACTATCGCATTTATATGATTAGTAGGATAATAGGCATTTCTCGCTATGTTGCTAGTAATCCTCTAAATGTTATAATAAATTAAATGTAGGACAGAGGTATAAAAATATTGTTGTCTCTTTTTGTTAGAAGAGAATCAGGCAGACCACGATATATTTTCCGGAGTGAAAAATTAGAAACAGTTGAAAGCAATCATTCTGCTTTGACTAGTCTCTCGTTTATAAATGTTTATATAATTCGATACGGCCATTGTTATGGTGTTTTAAGGTCAGACTGTAACTGAACGGTTCGAGTACAGTAAGTCGAGTATCTGGGTTGCGCCGTGTGCCGCAGACCTTGCGTAATGGCGATAGCTCACGTCATGCCTTCGGGCGCTATAAAGGCGATATTGACTAAAATTTTACTTTCTTACAACCTATTATAAAGACATTTCTCCATTTCTACGGCTCTCTAAGAGTAGTTTTACAGCTACCTTAGCAGTGCCTAAGAGTAAACTATTCAAAGAAGAGGACTACACTTTCCTCCTCATTCTCCTTTCATATATGTACCTTTTAATTCTACAAATTCTATTATTACGTGTTTATTTTAACTGTCTACTCATTTTGTGTCTTAAAGCCTGTCCCACCACTGGCAGATAGCTTATAAACGACGTCACTGTCACATAAGGCAACAAAATCCGATATTTTACAAGTTAGACTGCTATCAGACAATTTACAATTTGGTAGGACAGGTCCATAAACGCAATTCCATTAGTTCTTACTTTTAGTTCCATGATTCAATTGTTACTCATAAATTGTTTATAGTAGTAATGCTACGTAAAGATAAGACGGAATCAAAAGATAAGACAGTTGAGATTAAATTCCAAAAACCTAATCTTTAACAAGAATACTCGACTGTTAAGAAATTATGAATGTATCATATGTTTGTATTATTTTATTGATACTTTAACTAATGAATAAACTTGCTTTGTGTTCATGTACTAATAATATTGTTGATAGAACATAATAAAACAATTCGTTAACCACATGCGGTTACATGGTAACAAGGATCGGATTAGTTCCGGCAAAGTATCGTTTCTCGGTTATTACATTTTAGTTATGCAAACATGTCGTATATAAGAAAGGTACGAGATAAATCGCATCATATTAGACCCAATTTGAGTTGATCTTATTAGAACCTAAAGAAGCCGTTGCTTTAGAAGTTCAATAAACTTCTTTACTATACTAGTTCAAATTATTGTTGTGTTCTTTTGTGATCCTAACGGTAAGACAATAACAGAACAATTTCGCCATTCCTATAATTTTCTTTCAAAATAATACAAAAGTAACAATGGTATTCATTTGAAATTTGCGTAGATTAAAACTGGATTTTTTAAATATCAGATATTAACTAAACTAAGGGCCTGTCCCACAACTGGCTGATAGAGGCTTAGATAGCTAAAACGACGCCACTGTCAGATAAGGGTACAAAATCCGATATTTCCATCACATATTTTACACGTTCAATTATTATCAGCCAATTTACAATTTAGTAGGACTGACACTAAATTAAAACCGGTCTAATATAGTGTTCTTGATCAATAGAACCTTGCTTTAAATTCCCCACAGACGCCGCGCTCATCTAGATTCTTATCAGGCACATTGTATGAAGGTTCACTGTCGGCTGTTTAGTTTGACTCTACTTTTATTACCGGTTTGTTTTTGATATGAATTAGACAATTTTTACGTACTTTAAAACAAAAATCCTAATTCATTTTAGGTTTTATGCTTATTTCTGATTTTGTTGATTCTTTTGTTTAAAAGCAGTAAAAAAGTTATAGTTTCTACCTACATTATTTCTATACTAGCTTTTGCCCGCGCCTCCGTTCGCTTGGAAGTAGAAAAAACAAAAGTGAATAGCCTTTGTGTTCTTCCAGACTATCTTATACGTTTATGCCAAATTTCATCGAGATTCGTTCAGCCGTTTAGGCTACAAATTCTAACAAACCATCCATCCATCTAAACTTTTACATTTATAATATTAGTAAGATTTGTTGAAGTTATTCTTTGTTTCCTCAATTCCTTAATGTCGTTTAATTTCACGGTTTCTAAGATTGCCATGTGGACCGTAAGAGTAATTTGTCATAGGAAATTACGTCGCCATATTGTAGCATGAATAGAAAGTACTATAGTTGATGTGATTTTGCTATTTTTACTTTAATGATAGAAGTCCTACTTAACACTTTTAGACATTATAAGGGTTTTTGTATCTTCATTGTATTGTTGCTCTTGCAGTGATGTTAAAAGACAATGAGATTGCAATCGATTTTCTATTCGATTATTTGTAAATCGTGCTGCTCTTCACGATTGGATAGATCACGTTTGTTAAAAATCTATTTCTATGTAAGCCTCAATAATGGTGGTAAGCACAGCAACGTTAAAAATAATTATTTACATAGAAATCTGAAATGTAGAAATCTAACTATTTCAAAAATAATTTCGATTTGTTTGCTATTACTAGAATAGAATTCTTCAAACCATTTAATCAGTAAGGACATAGAGAATAGACATTCACTGTTAACAATCTTATGAACACTATATTGCAGACGTATCTTGCGCAAGATTCTCGCACGATAGTTGCCTTTTGAGTAAAGGTTACACTGGCATATAACTTGGAATCGTTGTTCATTTTTACATTATCAAACGTATTTGAAACTCAAATTCACGTTTACAATTGATCAATTATGCAAACGTATTAATTGACTAGCTGTTACAACTTCACCCTCGTGGAATTAAAAATGATAAAAAGTATACTATGTTACTCACTGATAACGTAGCTTTTTAGCGATGAAAGAATTTGTGAAATAGGCCCAGTAGTTTTTGAGTTATATCAATACATACAAAATAAAAATCTCCGCTTTATAATATTACTATAGATATAAATATACTTATGGCGGTTAATATTATAATTAACTGGGAATAAAATCTAAAAGTCAATCAATTGATATTCCCATCGGAATCCCAGCAGTGGATCATCCTTTGGATTTAAAAGACGTAAGTAATACCAGTTTAATTACCCATGGGGCATACATGAAAATGATAAACAAAGACAATTGGCATTGTGACTCCAGACAATATGGGCAGCCGCGTGTGACCATCGACAATGTTAATCCAGCGCCGTAATGTCAGATGCTAAAAGCTAATTAATAGAATCTTATGACCTCAGCTATGAATTTCACAAGCCTAGTATAAGACGGTATAATGGGACATTTGCAATTTAAATATAGTTAAACATATATATCTATTCATGCCACTGCGTATTTGCACGCCACGCTACAACTGGTCCTACTGCTTAATTATAAATATGGCGTCTGTGACGTCATTTGGCATTGTTAAGTTGTAAAAAATGCGTGTTTTTAAGCAAAATCCTTCATAGTTCAACTTATTATTGGTATTTATTGTCGTATACTGGTAGGACTACTTAAGGATTAATAATGTACAATCCAGTTCAAATTGGACAAAATGATAGCGACATGAACGTATTTAGGATCACAATGGAATAGATTTGTTTACGTAGCACAATCGATAAGTTGTTTAAAAAATGCTCATTCTCCTATTTCGGTGAAAAAATTCTCTTCCTAAATTAAGAAATCTTACATTAAAATACAAGCATCTCGGTTATTAATTTGACCAACGAAATTGCACATATAACGGTGAGTTCTGTGATGAAAATGTCACACACTTATTAATAGAGGGAGGACAACAAAGCCATAACAGCATCCGCAACCTGCGGGCCCACAATGCATTTCGTGATCACTCGTATGACTGTTTGACAGATAAAATCGTTGCGCTCTGCTTACATGCAATGATTCAATAATAAATGTTTCTAGCGCTAAATGTATTTAGCTGTAGTAGAACCTCGATAACATAAAAATCTCTATAACTTCAAAAAATAATATGTTCCCTCCCCATCAGAGCCCAAAACTTCTACAACATAGACCCTTGATAACTTTAAACCTCTATTACTTAAAATATTTTGTGTTTCCCTTGGACTTTAACTTATCGACGTTCTACTGTATAACGTTATCCGAAATAATCCAAACAAGGGTTGTACTACCTCCCTAGATGCGTGTTGCAGCTCTTTCCCGAATATTTGACGCTTTAGAAGATTGTTCTCATTCGACTTTATCATTTAACTAGCTGTTCCCGTGCGACTTCGTTCGCCTAAAATTATGAAAATTTTATTATATTGTTTACACTTGTCAATTTACCAATAGCAAATATCAAAATGACATGACATGACAAACCTTAGCAATCTTGCTTTCTTGATGTTGGCAGCAACTTATGGTCACTTTCCCACTTTAGGGTTTTTATCAAAAATATTTGCCCCCTAAGTTTAATCGCGTGAAAATATATAGCCTAAAGCGTGAGGTAAGTGTTGGGCATTTTATAAAAAAAAGAATTATTCAGAAATATGCTGTAATTGCTGACATCTTAGGCAACAAAGAATTGTTTGTTTACGCTTATAATAGTATAGAAGTATAGATTTATTGTTGATTATTTTGTGAAAACGTGATCACGTTACGATAAGAAATTCCCAATAACGATTCGCTGGGCAAACGGGTCGGGCATCCGCCGATTTCTCCGTTAGTAACAGATAGAGCAAATGAATGTCATTTCACATTTTATGTACATAATAATATTTAGTCCTTAAATTAGGATATATTGACATTTACCTGTTTTATCAAAAGAGTAATTCCTTATATGGACTTCATTTTCTACAAACACACAGATTTGAATTTAGGATTTTAACAGAGTTTGACTCTACGTTTAAATAAATAAGAATTATCCAGGTTTTAAAATCAAAATAAAAAGTGTAGCGTAAGTAGTGTTAATTTACATGAATCTTGCTAAATATTCAAAGCAATGGAATCGACAGAAACAATGCTAAAATGTGAAATAATCATGTTAGTGTAACGGAAATCCTTTAACGTCATCCTGTGCGATTGTATGGGGAAAAACAATAGTTATTTATTTATTGCTATTCTGTATTAGACCTAAAATTATTGGAATAATAATAATTTTTAGATTTAATTGATCGATGAATTAAAGAAGTGACGACTTAAACTGAGCGCACACCTTTGTCGCGATAGTCGATTGTTTCGCAACAAATTCAACTGTTTAGTTGCACAACTAAAAATCGAGTAGTGTGTGCACCTCCATATAGGCTCATAGGAATCAAAGCGGGACTAAACAGTTATGCGATAGTTTAGTTTCAGGTGTGCGCCCGCTTTTATTTGACGAACAATCTAGATGATGAAGTCTGTAGTGCCAACTTCATCTATAGTGGAATAAGAAAAGGGAGATGATGAATTTTATCCAGATTTATAGCAACATAATGATAGATGATGTCTCATCTTTCTCTATAAGTATTTCTTTATTATAAACCCAGTAGCAGTTTACGTTTAGTCGCGGCTTGCGAGGCTCATTTGTGATTCCACGCTCGACTCGGCCAGCACCACGCGCCTTGTACGCCGGAAGTCATCGCCCCACAACTGACAACGCCAACCGTCACCTGTGGAATTTATTGTTAAACTGCACACATTTTATCCTTGTTTATCCTTTGAAGTCGGAGGCAAAAGCTAGACAACCATAAAAATAGCTGAAAATGTAATATCTTTAATTATTACATAAAATAAACTTACAATAGGCGTACTTTTAAAAGTATCTTAGTAACCTCGAAGTTTAGTCTGTTTAATCGATGTTGTCAATAAATGGCATCTTTGCATTTATTATTCTCAGTTGAATCGTATTTTATTTTGCGAACGTCGGCAATTTTTTGACATTGTTTTATAGCCTTGATATTTCATTCGCGTCCTACTCACACTGAGAATGATTAAACTGATATGTTAGGAAATCCTTTTTAGTAAGGTGATTCATATCTGTTTATTTGATGGAAATTTTCCTATTTTCGATATAAACGTATTATATACTAGTTGATGGAAGCGACTTCGTCCCCGTGAAATTAAAAATTAATATATTTTTTTAAATCGGCCAAGTAGTTTTTGAGTTATTTCAATAGATACAAAAATACAAATCTATCCTCTTTATAACATAAGTATAGATTCGAGGACGTAGTTTCGCTATTAAAACCAAAGAAAAATACCGTTTTCAGTAAAAACCCACGCCTAAAAATCTTATTTTTGCTATACTGACAGCTGTCAAAACAACAGTATTGTCAGACAACAGTTCCGCTCGGTTAGCTGATGAACAAAAAGGACGACATGCTAACACCGTTGCAGGACGCAAGGACGGGGACGGTGACTCAACGTGTGGGTTGATTGAACTGGATTTTATTAAATACTAAAGTATTATAATTATAATTCATTTAATATTTTAGATACTAAAATTATAGTCACACTGCGATAGTAATCAGCAGTCGTAAAGTTATCAAGAATACTGTACAGTATAAACCTAGTATAAGGTTAGGATATAACTTTAATCTAAAGTGATTTGTACAGAATTTACTTTATCTATATCAACACACTATCAAAAAGTAAACACGCGTTTAAACTATACTCGCCTACGAGTACAATTTTTTAAATCTACAAACTACTGTACAGTAAAAAAGTAGAAATTTATTTCAAGTAAAATTGATGACCTCAACTCGCACAGGATTACAAACTTTCTCTTGTGTATTTTAAGAAAACTGAACACTCCGATTGGATAGAAAGCCTTTTATTGTTTACTACATTGATACTTGAAATTCAATTCTATTGCGATATTGCGTTTATGTACTAAAATCGAGGTTCCCCAATGCCGTTAACCATTTTTATATCATTTGGCGATGTTAACAGATGGGGAGCGACGGCACGTGACCTTATGAATAGGGAGCCGTCAAAAAGCAGGATGTGACTATGAAGTGCAAGGGCGATCATGTATAGAAAATGCATATGGCTATTTGATGAATTACTAAATGTATTTGAATATTATAACAATCCATGCAAATGAAGTTGGGGTTATGTTAATATTAGAGAAGGATATGTTCATTTGGACTGCACTAATTCTGTTAAAGTTTAAGGTTATCTGTAATCTATTCAATATTCATTCGTCCACGTAGGCAGTCGTAACCTACGGCTGTTATAATCGGAACTTATGACGTCACATGTTAATGACCTTTATGATTAGCATCGACTATTGGTACAAGCTAACCTCACATGAAAGAGAAAGCTTAAATTGTCTAGACCAACATATTTATTGATTGACTTTAAATCTATTTCATAAGATCTCATTTCAAATAACCTCTACCATATGTAATTTGCGTTTTAATTACTTTTATGGAAAAGGTCTTCTAAAACAATAATTACTTAACAAAATAATGTAACTATCAATGGTTGAACAAAGCACATCAAAACAATGGGTTTTACCAAAACCGGAATCTGGACATCCGATCATTCTTAGCACTTGCGTCCGTAAACTTTCCAAATCAAATCTTGTGCAACAGTCGGAGTAAACGGTTATCGTAACAAATCAGTTAAATCGTAACTGCATTGTGCTCCAACTTTCCCATTTTTTTGCCATACTTTAAGTTTGTTTTACCCAAATGTTTTACTACTTTTTATACGACAAGTAAACGAATACCTGTGATTGTGATCTTACTTTTTCCTTTACATCTCCAGTATCCAATAATTATTTTTTTTAAAGAGTATTGGGCATTTTATATCTAATTTTATTCTTTCTGCTTTGTTTCAGGGTAATCATGATAGTAAAATAACATTTACGAGTACAGAAGAACCAGTGAAGTCATCACAATTACCTGCAATCAGACTGGTTGATGGTCCTTCTATCCTCGCTGGCAGGGTGCAAATACTGCACAAGGGCCAGTGGAGATCAGTATGCACGAATTCTAGAAAGTACGTAACCTATGTTCACTTTTTATCCGCTACATGAATCTTATGCAAATACAAATTCTTTTATTAAAATATACAATTACTATTGTTTTATAATAGCTGAATGTATTTACACTGATGTACTTACAACGATTAAAATACCGTTATTTTGTTCCAGTTGGACTATCAACGTTATGGAGACTGCGTGCAGGCAATTAGGTTTCATGGGCGGAACGTTTTACAACTGGATGGACAGGCAGCCGGGTCGGCGTGCCCGCCTCTTATACGAGGAGCCCAAGTGTAAAGGAACCGAGTACGATATATTCCAATGCGACTGGAATTCCAGACAGCTCGGCTCCGGCGTCTGTGATTATCACCCGGACCTCGGCATTCAATGTTTACCCCACCATGATGATAATGAAATTAGAAACTTCGGACAGCATTGGAGAGGATTGAGATTTGAAAATGCAGTCTTTGAAAGGATACTGACAGCTGCGAATACACTATACATCCCTACCTCTATGTCTGTACTGAAACATGTAGTTATAAGAAATGCTGGATTAGGTCGAGATAATAATGCTACTAGTGCCTTAGATGTAATAGGTGTGCCTCCTGTCATGGAAGACATTAAAATAACAAATTCCGCCTTCAACGCTATTAACGTAACTTCTTCAAACGCCCCAATAGTCATAAACAATTGCACTATACAAAATAATAGAGGATATGGTGTATACGTTAATTCCACGTATGGAATGGCCAGAATTGAAAACTGTTTGATTTCTGAAAATGGCGGTGATGGTGTCAAATACGTCGTTCATGAACTTGCTATTAATGAAAAGTTCGATCGTAGTGAAATATTTGACCTTTGTACTCTAGCGTCAACACCTAGTCAAACATTTCCGATACAAATGTCAATAGAACAATCTAGATACTCGAATATGGAAAGAGATTGCCATCAAAAATTCTATACGAGGCCAGATCACGTGCTTACATTGAGTTTTTTGAAGCTTTTAACGAATACTAATAACACAGGAGAAATATTCATTTACGATGGTTTGACCTCAGACGATAAACTACTGCTATCGTTCGGCATACGAAACCATACACGTCCTCAAAGTGTTACATCTACTAGAAATCGTATGTATGTGAGATTCCATGCAAACACACGAACAGATATTATTGGTTTCTTACGATTAACATCTGGATTGAGTAAAACGTACGATTTGAACGTTACGGATACAATTATATCAGATAATAATGGCAGAGGCGTTGTTATTGAAAACTTAAGATCTCAAATTCATATCCATCGAACATCAATATCGAATAACAATCACGTTGCGGGACTTCAAGTTTTAAATGGTGCAGGAGATGTTAACATAACAGAGAGTAGAATATCTTTCAATCAAGGCGATGGCATAAACATTACTGTCACTGGAGGGAACAGAAATATATCTAGAAGCACTGTGAGTTCAAATAGCGGATATGGCATTGCTGTATGGATAAATAATACCAGAGAAACAGAATACATACCTGTAAATCAAACGACTGTGGTAGAATATTCAGAAGTTTTTAAAAACTTAGATGTGGGAATATTACATGGAAACTTTTGTGGTGATAGTTGGGTTAATTTGACTGGAAATTGGTTCAATTCAAGTGTCGAAAGCACAGTTGATATAGCATCCTGTTGGAGATTTAACGATCCTCCAAAATTGCTCAATTTGCAAATAGGTCATAATAAATTTTATCAAAATCGTCGGGTGCCAATAAGATTACAGCCAGCTTTAAATGTTCTGGGAAAAATTGAATACAATTATTTTGAACATGGTGATTATGGTGCTATTGTAATAATGAATCGCATAGAGGGCAAATATTTGGAAGAATTTGAAATACTTCCTTCAAGATTTCATATTCAACACAACTATTTCTATGGCAATAGAGGTCCCTTTGTTGTTAACCTAGGTCTATCACCATATAGTGACTTACAGTACATTCTTTTCTCGAGAAACTATCTAAGAGATAACAAAATAAGAGAACCTTTTGAACCTTTGGAAGGAATACCATCCCGTCTAACTCCTAGAAGCAGAGTAGCAGCAACAATTGTTTTGGCATCAAGCAATATAGATGTATTTAGAAATATAATTAATAACCCGGAAGCACAATATGAAATCGGATCTCACGTCGAAGACCAAAGTAAAATCCTAAACTGTACATACAACTGGCTTGGTTTTGGAGAAGAAGAAAAGGTTTACAATAGACTGTTTCATAGAAAAGATCGCTACAACTTGGCTAGAATAATTTACATGCCTTATCTCCTCCATAGTAGTAATCCTGGCGCGACACAAATTAATTACAACTCATTATTCGTTCCACAATTTAATATACCAGGCTCTTTTGTTGTAGGAGGTGAAGTAGAAGGCATAGAGATTTTAAGACAAGGCGAATATG
Organism: Papilio polytes; assembly: GCF_000836215.1. Lineage (NCBI taxonomy): Eukaryota > Metazoa > Arthropoda > Insecta > Lepidoptera > Papilionidae > Papilio > Papilio polytes. The sequence continues at coordinate 1,334,425 of NW_013527026.1, read as the reverse complement.
ATGTTGACAAGGATATAAATATTCGGCCTGGAGGTAAACTAGTTTTACAGTCAGGTGTAACATTAAAGTTTCCACCATCCATAGGAATGATGATTGCAGGCAAACTTGACGCGAGAGGAAAACGTCCTAATGATATCACTTTCACGTTAAAAGAGGATGTTATCATGAGTAACGATAGTATTTACGAAACGGATACTGAAATAGAGCCAACTACTCCAGGTTATGTGGAACCAGTTATACCAATAAGACTTCTAGGAGGACGAACACAATACGAAGGAAGATTACAAGTAAGGCTGGATGACAAATGGGGAACAGTTTGTAATTATGGTTGGAATATTATAAATGCTGCTTTAGTTTGCAATCAACTAGGACTAGCTCTAAATCCAAGTGATTGGTTTTTAGAGCCTAATGAAATTCCGAATGCTGGGACAACTGAAGACATTATTCTATCTAATGTTGAATGCACAGAATTCGATAACGATATAACTAAATGTAAAGCGGAGACTGTTGAACATTTTGAAAATTCTTGCACACATGAAAATGACGTTGGACTCCGATGCTACGAAACAAGCTGGGCTGGCCTAAGATTCAGTGTTCTCGCTGAGCGGTCTGACATGCAATACTTAAACATTGAAAAAGCTGGTCTTTTAGATTATTCTTCAAATATTTTCAAACCAGCACTACAAATTGATTTTTCTCGACATGGGTTAGAAAGTGTAAAAGTATCAAATAATTACCATGATGGTTTGGGCATTTTATACTCTGATTTATATGGGGCTGATGCTATAAATACTATAAGAAACTCAGAATTTAGTAACAATAAAGGAAGCGGTATAAGTTTTAAGCAATTAGGACTCAAAATACACAGTACGATAATAGAAAACAACGAAATAGCGGGAATTTCACATAATCCACACCTAACGGGACTTCAGCAGAGAGAATTAGCAGGATGGTTTAATTTAGACCCAGGTTTGAATGTTGATGAACTGAATTATAGACCGATAATGATTCCGGATTATGAGACAGATATAAGTTTAGTTAATGGTGAAACGCGGCATTTAGTATTCAACAAACATTATGGCGAAAATATTATCAAAACCTACAATATTCGATGCAACCCAGGTTATGTTCTTGGATTACAACTTTTAAATCCTATTCACAACTTTTCAACGGAGAGTATTTGTATTTACGATTCACAGAACATTAACGAAGGAAGTGCTAAATGGTGTCTAGATCGAGATTTATCAACTTTCCCTACTACGAGTAGTAGTTTTGGAATTGTCTTAAATTATGAGAGTGGACGAACTGCTTTAGGAGGTGTTGTTTTAGTTGTAAGCACAATCACTGCCCCAGTACAAAACATAAGAAATCGGATTGTTAAAGGCCCAGTGCCGACACTGCAAATAGTTAATTCTAAAATCAAAGGAAATACAAAAGGTGTCAAAGCACTTTACTATAACCGCTACTTAAACGAATTAGGAGATCACTTTTTACGAAAAGCTAATGAGACAATAAAACTATTTAACTGTGAAATAGCTCACAACAAAGAAGAAGCTATTTTCGTTAATACTCCGTACTGGGATATCCATGACAGCAATATTACTGAAATTACTATAATGGTAAACAATAGTTTGATTACAGACAACGGCAAAGGAATATATCATTTTGCTAGAGATTTAAGAAGCTCAAATAATCTTTACCATTACGTACTCCAAGATAATACAATTGAAAGAAATAAATATGGAGGCTTTGATGTTGCTCTACCTTATGTATGGCAATACAACGAGAATTTTACCCATTCTATTTTTATGTACAACAACACCTGGAGGAATAATCAAAACTTTGGATTGGTAATCGACGGTCATTTTGCTGAAGTTAACATTACTAAAAATGTTTTTACGGACAACATTTGTAAAAACGGTTTGATAACCGTAAGAGGCATGGAAAAGAAAATGAAGATCGATGGGAATTCTGTCCAAAGAAATAATGGCCAGTACATGGTCCAGTTTTACATGGACAGTCAGAGTGAAATAATGGGATTTGTATATGCGGTGTTTGTTTACAATCAAATCAAAAATAATTATTATTCGTCTACCGTCAGCAGAGGCGCATTATATGAAACTCTAAATCCAACATACGTAATAGGCTTTAAAGGAATACAGAAAGTAAAAGTTAGTAGGAATCTGTTTGGGAATAACGCCCTACAATATACTTTGGTAGCGGGCATCAAAACTGCTAAAATCGACAATTTACTAGATGTAACTGAGAATTGGTGGGGAAGCGCTGATGAGAAAGAGATTAAAAAACAGATTTTCGATTTTGATGATTGGAATAATCATGCGATTGCTACCTATCTTCCATATTTACTTGAGGATAGCCTCGATGCAAGCGTGTCTATAACTTTTTCTACAGAAAATTCGATCGATTTGCTCGGTGGGCGACTAAATGCTGATCTAACATTGAATCCACGACCAGAACCTTACATAGTAAAATCCGATATCACAGTAATGCCGGAAGTGACATTAACTATAAACCCAGGGGTAACTTTAGAGTTTGCACCGAATGTAGGTATACTAGTAATGGGAACCTTACGGGCCGTTGGTCTTGCGAGACACCCTATATTAATGAGACCAATTTCATTAAATGAAAACAGCGAAGTAAGCAACATTAAGAAGAGGGAAGTTGGACAATATTCTTCAAGTCATCATAAGCATAGAAGGCAATTGGAGAATTTGATGGTACAAAAATCTATTAGATTATGCACAGGAAGAAATTGCTCTATAAATGATATTAATATCGGAAACACAAACGAAGGTTTCTTAGAGTACTACAACAAGACTACATTGCAATGGGTACCGATGTGTGATAACCGTTTTACAGAAAGAAACGCGCAAGTCGTTTGTCGAGAGTTAGGATTCGATCCTATTAACGTTTTCTTTGCTCACGATCGCAGAGTTGAATATCACAGCAGCTCTTTATCCAGAATTTGGTCTTGGCCTGAGCCTTTACAATGCGTCGGAACTGAATATCGGTACGAGGATTGTCCTATCAGATTGAACGGTCAATTATACGGACATAGGCATGAATGCAAATGGGATTCAGACTTCGTGTTCATACACTGCGGTGAAAGAAATTTAGAAGAAGGTCTCGATTACTGGGGTGGTATACGTTTTACTTACCCAGAATTTGAGTACTCACTCTATGAACATAGAATTCACGACCATCATACTCACGAAACTCTGAAAAAAGTGGAGAGTGTCTTAGAAAATGTGCATATAATGGGGGCTGGTATTTTACACAATGAAAAGTCTCCAGCTGTTCAAAGTATAACAAAAAATCCAAGCATCCAAAATATAAACATTACTCGATGTGCACATCATGGAATCAACATCATATCGCCTACGGACACTATAAACTTAATGTCTAATTCGATAAACGATATTCTAGGTGAAGGAATAAGTGCCATATCATTAACTGGTGAAGGTAGAGAATCGGAAGAATCTAGTTTTACGCCTTTAAAAGACTTGAATCTTCCTTACCATCTGTTTTCTGTCATTGATATTTGCGACAGCACTAAAGTAATTACGGTTGAAGAACGCGTGCTTCTATATTACAAATACGATAACAATCCAGTAAATTGTGTCAAGATCTTCAAGAGCATGTTTAGAGTGAAACCATTTGGTTTTCGCTTGCTCCAGTTTAACTTATTCAACCATACATTAAACTATGGAAAACGTGATTCTCTCAGTTTGTATGATGGTGATATTTACAATATCACAGCTCCTCTCATTGGATATTTGGAAAATGGATCTCCTGAAGAAAAGAAGCTTTTTAGAACAGAAGGGGCGAGTTTGAGTGTGAAATTGTTTGCAAATGGCGCTTCTTCAGTACATGGATTTATTGCAGAAGTCGTAACTCTACCTATATCAGCTATAGGACTCAGTAAGTACAACTTTAACTGTGTACATTTTTACCATCCTTGATTGCTGTAACTATAACCATAATTTTTTACCTGTTGATTGTTTATGCTGTGCTAATAGTTTTGCTTTTGTACTTTCCAAGAACTCGTATCAAAGACCAAGTCATCCTTTTTAAAACGAATATTATCCAGAAACTTTTAAGATTTTATGACTGAACATCTTTAATGAAATTCCAGACCGTGACGTCCAACACAATATATCGAACAGTGAGTTTATAAAGAATAGAGATGGCGCAATCACGTACCAATCAGTCGGCGAAGTCAATCCGTTAGTAGCGATGACAAGGAACGAGATAACTGACAATTGCCTCAAGTTGTACGGTAACTTCACCACCTGCCCAGCCGCTGTCACAGTTGATGTGCAGAATACACAGACGTTGGTATTCAGAGTAAGTTTTGAATGTTCTTTTAACATGCCAACATTAATTTATCCATCGATATGTGTACTTCTGTGGTTGGTAACTATTAATTTGTAGCTTGTAGTTACGACTGAGAATTATGCAAATTACCATTTTTATTCAAATCACTTACACTTTGATAAATTTCCGAACCCCTAGTGATGTTCTTCTGTGGTTTATGAAAATATTGTCATGTTTCTTGTCAAGGTGGATGTGATTACTAATTTGTTAATGAAATGTAATTACAGAACAACTTGGTGAGGAAGAACGTGGGAGGTCTGCTAGTACGCGCAGATTCCAGAGGCTCTGCGACATCTCTACGCGGCTGGATTCATAATAACTTGTTCTATGAGAACCACGATCTTTCTTGTCTTAGAGTTGAAGGTAGGCATTATTAAAGGTTTGCTTACCGTTACACTCAAGGTCATCTAGATACTAATAATGGATACAATGGTTTAGCATCGAAATTATTTGAATATACACTTCCAAAAAATTTTGAACATTGATATTTTACTATTAAACTTTTGTGAGTTACAATTGCTCATTCCATAATCCATACAGGTTTTAATTTATCTCTAGGCTTATCGGGATTCGCTTTGTTCTATGTGGCCTCTGGTATACTAATACAATAATTTGTTTTAATTCCAGGACGTCAATCCTCCCCCTACCAAGAGGTGACCATCTATCGTAACTATTTCACTCGTAACCGTGCTCAATACAAAGACGTGATAGTGCTACATCAGGTTGTCTCCAATTTCACTCATAACTACGTGCATGAGAACACGGGACAGAGAATCTTAGACGTGTCCGGCTTCGATAAAGTTCGCCTGCCGATCTACCAGACTACTTCGCATAATGGATTTTACAAGTAACATCATTGATAGATATATTTGTACTTAACTGTTTAGATATGTCTATATCTAAACTTTCATAGACCCCTTCTTTCTTTGATGAGCTAAGGCTGGTTGGAATAATCAATGTCTTGTCCTAACGCAAAATACGCGCTAGCCATTATATTGTATAAATCGTAGCCTGCTACTACTATTAGACCCCTTTCTAAACTTTGCTGCTAGATTTATTCTTCACCTTGTAAATTATTAAGGGCCAGTGCCACCACTGGCTGATAGAGGCTCAGATAGCTTAAAAATGACGACACTTTCAGGTAAGGGAACAAAATCTGATATTTCAATCACATATTTTACACGTTGGATTGTTATCAGACAATTTACAATTTGGTGGGACCGGCCCTAATTGTATTTCTTGCCACAGTACATCCATTTCCATTCCGTGGGCACATGACACATGGGTCCATCTAGACTAAACTCCTGATTACAAGAGGCGCTTTACATTTAAATCATAAGTAATTGTTATATTTCAGAAATTACGCACTCGACCGACAAGGACGCGCTACCGTGGTCGCCGGCACTGCAGGACAACACTACGTAGACAATGTCTTCTTCAATCCCGACAATGATTATGAAATGATTACTGTTAACCGTTCTATGTAAGTTTCAAAACTAATATATGCTTATTGTTAAATAAATAGTAGTAATTAAAGCGTAAATAACATAACATCAAAGTTGTTAGAATATTGAAAACATTTTATTCATAGAAAACTCCGATAAAATATTCCTTTAATTTTAATTTCATGTTTAAAGAACTAACAGTAAATATTTAATTATTTCCAAGTCAATAAAGCACTTTTACTGTAAAAATTAGTCAAAATTGGGTGTTTTGGGCCTGTCCTACTAAATTGTAAATTGTATGTTGTAAAAATCAAACGTGTAAAATATGTGATTCCATCACACATCGGATTTTGTTACCTTATCTGACAGTGATGTCAATTTTACGCTATCTAAGTCTCTATCAGCCAGTGGTGGGACAGGCCCTTATTAAACTATCAAAACTTCATACAAACATCAATTAAGGAGGTGAGATTTCATACTAATGTCATACAATTTGAATGACTTGCATGTTTCATGTTGCATGGCTGCCGGCGTATAGCTTTGTTGACTATAATCCCAATGCTATGAGGTGAGTTCTTACATAAAATGTATTATTTATTATATTATATTATTATTTTTGTATGGTATTTTTCTATTCAGTTCTATTAATAATATCGACTTGCACCTTTCGCTTTATTCTCTATTATTTTTTGCTTACTATCATGCACGTAATTAATCGCATATTTATGTTTATTATTATTTGTTAATAATTGAATATTATTACTAACAGTAATAAGAATGTAAGATGCAAATGGTATAACATAACTCTTGACAGTGGTAGTGCCCGCTTTAACATCTTAGCACTGCAGGGCACGCCCGGTGTAATACCACGACCACACAGAAGACAGGCGTGAAATGAAAGCAATTCCGTGTTTCGTCTGATGAGTGTGGTGCCGGAGGCCTAATTTAAGTCTCTTTCTCTTTACCACCCTTTTCTTTTAAGGAGAGGTTGGGAAGAGGAAGTGGATTTGACGGTGGAGGAGATGCATAGGAAGGGGAAATATTCTCTTTATGTGCGTCTCCTCCTCCGTCGTATAAGGGTAGGCAACGCATCTGCAATTGCGGATGTCTATGGCCGCTTGCTCGTTTGCCACCTTGTGTTTTAAAAAAAAAAAACTGCAATATAATTTTATTGGTTGAAATTTCGAAGTGTCTATTTTTTTATTAAAGACTAGCTTTCGCTCCCGTATTCGCGTGGAATTAAAAAAACAAAAGTGGGAAGCCTATGTGTTCTTGCAGACTATCCTCTACATCCGTTCAGTCATTTAGTCTACAAACTCTCACAAACATCTACCATCCGGCCATCTAAACTTTCGCATTTATGATATTAGTATGATTTTAGTCACTGACGATATTTTTATAATAAATTACAGTGCACTAGAGCTATGGAGGACTCGTATCGACGCGAAGCATAATTACTGGAGTTACAACGAGAGCTTGGCTGTCGCTGGACGTATACGAGATCGATCCGACGATCCACTATTACTCGAGGTAAGTACATTTGTTACCGCACTATGAGCATATTTCCCTTTCTTTTGTATCCCCGCTTCCGTCAAATTAAATTTCCCTTCCCATCCTTTCCTTATCAGAGTTTCGGGAGCCTTTGGTGGAAAGAGTACATTCAGCAGACGAAATGCCGAATTGCTTTCACTTTACTTCTGTATAGCTGTGACGGAGTTATCAATTTTTACAACTAGCTGTTTCTCGTGACTTCGTCCACGTTGATTTAAAAATATTGTATAAAATATATGGTGAAAGAATTTTTGAACTAGGCCCAATAGTTTTTAAGTTATTACAATACATACAAAAAAAAATACAAATCTTTCCTCTTTATAATATTAGTATAGATGTATAATACGTCTTTCTGATATAAACAATGTGCCTCTGATTCTCTAACGAATGTCATCAAAATAACCAAAAAAAAACATAAAGACTTGAGTACCTCCTTCTTTTGGGAAGTCGGTCAAAAAGTGAGTTAAGTGGATCTAACTAGAATTACATTGAAGTGTATGTTTTGAGGTGGACTACCAGCCGTACCACATGAACAACGTGTCGGTGCTGGGCGGCGGCAAGTGCCCGCCCGGCTGGGACGCGGTGGCCGGCACCTGCTACATGTACGTCGGCGCGCCCATGACCTACCAGGAGGCCAGGCAATTCTGCTCGGTCAGTTTTAATTAGGAAATACAAATCATTTTATTGAAAAACAAGAGATTAACAATTACAAACAGTTATACCAACTAAAAGATAATTTACATTTAGTAAATTAATGTACCTTTTTAATTATTTATTTTAATTATTCAAATTTATTGTAAAACGGATAAATATCCGACGTTTCTGAAACTTCGAACCGTTTCTGAAACTGATTGACTTTTGAGAAATCTCGAAAAATGGTAAAACCAGTAGAGGTAGACTTAGAAAGAGTTGGATGGATTGCGTTAGTGATGACAGAGATGGATAATAGAGTTATTTGCAGGATGAAAATCCAGTCCACATTATAAAGAAAAAACTTGATATTCGATATAAACTATATTAATAGTGATGACTAATCATGGTTAATTTTTGTTCACGTTATCCTTATTCATAGTTTTTCATACATACATGTTGATTCACAGAATTTAATAATTATCTTTAAAAAAAACGATTATTTAGTAAGTATTTCAACCGTCAACATCTGATAACCGCTTATGTCGATAAAATCGATTATTTAATTGAAGTAGTATTTATTTTCGATAAGTGCTTACAACGACTCCGTGGCGCAACGGTAGCGCGTCTGACTCCAGATCAGAAGGTTGCGTGTTCAAATCACGTCGGGGTCAAAAGAATTGTTTTTTACTTTTTTTAAATAAAAATATTATTTTTTTTACATGAAATAATTATAAACATAAATTATAATGAATGAATGAATAAAGAATTTTTTATGTGTTTTTGTAAAATTTAAATAAAATTTTACCAACAGTCCATCTTACTTATTACTTCTTGCTGTCTCACTAATATTATAAATGCGAAAGTTTAGATGAATGGATGTTTATTAGAGTTTGTAAACTGCTCAACGGATTGCAAAGAAAGTCATATGTAGAGGATAGTTTGTTTTTTACACGCGAACGAAAATAAAAAAATTACAGCATCTACATATTTTAGCATTTAATTTAACATGTTATTTAATTTCAAGTCTGACAACGCGTCAATGCCATACGTGGGCGATAACTACGATGCACTTTACGAGTTCATCCGACGTCAGAGCCAGTGGTTCCAGTACGGGGACCGCGTGTGGGTTAACCACTACGACTACTTCACGCAATGCACCTCCTTCGCATTCTCCACCGTCGATATCACTGACTGTAACAGAAAGAATGCATTTGTATGTGAAATAGGTAAGTACACACTATTTTAAACATTTTTTTCATTAAAACAAGCGGATTTTGAGGATTCGGATATCTCATGACATGTTAAAAATTAATTTAGAATGACTCAAGTATGATCGTCTGATGACGTCATCGGAGTTAATCCGTTCTTTTGTTTCCAATAATGTCACACGAAAGCTTGAACAATTTAATTAAATAAAGTCCAAAGAATTTAAAAAGTACTTTTATACAAAATATACATATAAAATTATTGTTTCTTTTTCTTGTACTAGCAACTCACAATGAAATAATTTTGACAGCCAATTTTGAAATGCAGTATATCATTACATATTTATTTTTACACAGTTAATATAATTGTAACAACGTAATTAACGTAAACACTCAGGCCACTGCCTCCCGGAAGAAAGGCGCGCTATTCTAATGTCTATATGACATTGACAGCTGTCAGATAGGGACGGGACGTATATGCCAATATCTAGTGTTGCGCCAATCCTCCAGCGCATTACTGATTTTCTTCTTGACTTTTTAAATTGATTTTATTTGTTGTTTTTATAAAAGTTTATTTCCAACAGATCCAAAGATATCCATCGACCCGCTGTCGTGGCAAGGAGACACGCTGGCGGTGGCGTTCATCGGCGTGCTGGTGGCGGCCGTCGTGCTGGTCGGCGCAGCTCTCATCTGCTGGTACTCCAAGTCGAAACATAGGTAAGTTACTATACTCCAGATAATACAGAAAGCCTTACAATAAAAAGTGTCTCAAATACACTTTATCTTAACCGTTAACCTTTTTAAACCGTGATTTTTAACTTGGTGCGATATTTTGACTTATTATTGGACCGTAGTAGTGCGTTCTTGGTCATTCTTTATAAATATTTTGAATGTTTGGATGGATGTTTGTTCGAATTTGAAGCCTAAACTACTAAACGAATCTCGATATTTGGCATAGATATAGAGGATAGTCTGGCAGATCACATATACTACATTCCACACGGATGTAATCGCCGGTTTAATTATATTTTATTTTAATTATGAATTGCAGACATGTGCAGCGTCTAGAGCGCCGGAATTCGATACGTCAGTCGCTGCACTCGGTGCGCTCCATCGGCAGCATTAACGGAGGCTTCCCTGATAACTCATACAGACGGAAACTCGCACAAATGGTAATAACATTTTTATATTCATAATATTGTAGTCGAATTGTAGCTATGTCCCCCATCAAAGTCCATTCGGTTCAAATAGTACAGAAACAAACGTGGACAGATTAACAAGGCATATATTTTTAAAATCGTATTTTCGACATACTTGATACTACATAAAGACACTCCGATATTATAAACTGTGTAGATTAACTTTCGTTTCGTTTTAATTTTTTACTTTCATTTCAAAATGCCTTAGTTTATCCATTAATGGCAATTAAATTAATTTCTTCGACCTTTACTAAAAATATAATACTTAATTTTGTTACAATATAAAGGCTAAAAAAGTAGTGCACTAAATATAAAGATTTAATTACAGAGTACAAGATCAACCGACACATTGACAAAGGGCTCGGATTACCGCAAAATACTCGCGTCCACCACCTCCATGGAATCTATGGAGAAAAGCCAATTTAATTCCTCCATAGAAGATAACCAAAGCTTCGATATCTACGAGGCGCATAACCCTAGCAACATCATACAACTCAAACACAGCACATTCAATAAAAAACCAACACCAGAGTACTCCGTACCAGAAACCAGACCTTACAACTTGGGGTACCGGAACGAAGGGTACAAAGAAAATCCCGGTATCATAGAAACCCCTATTGGTACAACAGAAGAGTTACCCATAATCCATCATCCAGGGGGACTTACATCACCTGATGATGAAACTCTGTCACCGGATACTCAATATTTCACATCAGATACGTTACCATTAAGGCCGTTAAACACAGATCCTTTAGCGTTAAAACGGGAGTTAGAAAAGGAGGGGAAGATATACGGTCCGTACGGGACACCCGACTATGGTGCACAGCCAAAGCTATCTTTTCTAATGGAGTTAAGGTCTAAAATGCCGGAGCCACCTCAGCCCGGCGCTGTACCGACTACTACGTTTGGACAGAGAACTGACACGCCAGGTAATATTTATTAGTCTAACTCATGAAATAAGTCACAAAGTCGTTATTTATGAGACGATTTCATATAATTCGTGTATAAATATAAGAATTGAACAGTTGCCAGTTTTGTAGATTTATCTGAACGATCTAACTGTTCAGACAAATTTGTCAGATAAAGCAGCGTGTGTAGCAAGCTTTATGTTTTTCAAAGTAAACGTTCTCTTTTAACGATCGTTAATCGTAAATCAGCACATTTATAGCTGTGAATAAACAGGTATATGTTTTTAATATGCCTATAGCAATTTTAAGCATTAATTTGTCTAATTTTTTTGTGTTAATGTTAAATCCATTCCTATACAGACCAACAGCAATTCTTCGACGATACAATCACATCTACGCCGCAACCACAATACTACGACTCGCAGTCAGAAGCCCTCGCGAGTTACGACTCGAGCCCGAACTCATCCAACACGTACCCAGAGTTACATTCCCGCTCAAAATCAGAAGCATTACTCGAAACAAACTTCGACTTCGACGAAACGACGCCGACGATCACCGAAGATAGCCGATCTTACAGCCAACCATTGGAAACTGCCATGTAATAAACTAAAATAATACAAATGATAAAGTGCAATTAACGTCACCAAGATGCTTTACTCAAATTACCGTAGAATTAATATTTGGTTAAAATAATTGTACGAGAAATCGCTTCATTATCAAAATTGATTTTGTATGTCAATTGTCAAATATGCCGCGAAAACTTCTGCGATGATCAATGTTGCAATTTAATTATTTTCTCCAAGAATTATGGGAAAATTTGAAATTTAAATTGACGATGATTAGACAATTTTGATAATCATTTTCAGTGAATGTAGAAGTGTTCTTAAATATTCTTCATTTATTATTACTAGTTACTAATTAAGTATCTTGAAGGGATAATTGTTGGGGTGGTAGAAATCAACGTGGAAGAAGCAAATAAAAGACTGACAATATTTTTCACGTAAATGTTCTATTGCATTTATATATTTAGCTTCGTTTAGTGTTCATTCCACGCTTTCGTTTTATTATAATGTAATTAATAAATATTACTAAATGAATACAAATAAGTTGCCTTTGAAAATTTATATATCAGTTTAAATTCAAATCTTGCTTCTGCAAACAATTGCAACACAGTAAAATTAAACTATGTATTTTATTCACAAATTAAGCAAGATCTCATTTAAGTAAAATAATTAATCTTTAAGAAATACAATTATTCATTGTAAAATGATTTGTTTTCCAAACTTGGAGTATATTTGCTTGTTAAAAAACAAGTTACTAACGTATCAATAACACTTAGGTGGATATTTAATTAGATATGCAGATTAAGCTAAATCATTTTTATAACTTTTAGAAGTGTAGTACTAAGTCCATGTAATGTGTCCGTCCCTAGGTTAAATTAAAATAAACAAAGAAATATTTTAATATACATTATTTTCTCATGTATAGTTTTCTTTTATATTTGTGTTTAATGCCACTTTTATTTTTAAATAAATTACATCACATGCATTTTAGCATTTAAAAAAGGTCTATTTATAAATATTATGAAAATTTTGTTTATGCTTTAATTGTTACATTGTACAAACGTAGAAAACAAAATAATTTTAATCAAGAAGGTTAATAAAATTTTACTATTTTATTAAACGTTGTTGTTTCATTGACCGACTTCCCAAAAGAAAGATATCGCCTGTCTCCAACACTGGAGCACCGATTTTGATAATTCTTTTTTTTTTCTCTACATAGTTCTGTGTAGAATACAACAAATCATATACCGAAGAATTGTCGTATCAAAATGTAAACAGACTATTCGCATTTTTGGATGCTAGACCAAAACCTGCGTATTATTTTAACTTTTACTCAATAGCGTGAATATAAAATTACATACCTTTGTGACATTGGGGTAAACGAAACATATGCAGGTAACATTACTAATATTGTAGTGTTGGCGATTGGAAATGAAGAACCCATGTGTGATCGAGATCGCAGTATAGAAAATCTACTGTGAATGAAAAAGATAGCTATACAATTTCTTCCATCATCTCTTTTCTGTGTTGGTACTCCTTCGATGAATATTTTATTGACATCAGTTGACAAGTTGACATAAAGGCACGGGCAGTGTTATGTTTAAAATTAAATAAAATATTTGAATAAGTTACGTATTCAGACTACGTGCACAGAATGGAGCAAAATATATTAGTCTCAAGTTAAAAGGTGTTGTTAAATTGGCATATTTAATATCGCGATACAGAAAATAACAAGTTGCTTTCCTTTGTAACTTGAATTAATTTTTGTTGCGAGTCGAAAGTGGAAAAAAATCACCATGGATGCTACAGGCTCGATAAACAATGATGAGATTGAGACTATGGAGAACGAAGAAGAGGTGATTGATGATTCAGAAGAAAGGGAACTTGTGACGGACTCTTGCTCTACAAAAGTACTAAATAGTGACGAACAACCAACCGATAGATATCGACTCGTTTACATACTTTTCTACCTTTTTGGCATCACATCGCTTGTACCATGGAATTTCCTAATAACTGCAAACGACGTAAGTAATTAATAATTATTGTAGAAATACACTAAGTAATACTTAATTACAATTAAAATCTACATGCGATCTAAAGCATTTATTACATCATTTATATTAAGGAGAAATGTGATACATACATTCTTGTAAACATTGTGAGTCATTACACAATGTCATAGTGCATGTTATCTAATTCTCAGTATTTAAATAAGCATGGAAGTAAATTTCCTAAATATATACAATGTCAAATGTTGCCTTGAATGTCATTTTCTTTATCAAATCCCATTTACTTTGGGTAAGTCCATATTTAATTTAGCAATGAAGATCCAAATCTCGAACAAAAAGTTTATTTAACCATATTTATAAAAAAAAGAACATCCCAATATAAGGTTGTGAATAAAATATATTAAATACAAGTCTATAATGTTTGTTTTTTTTTGTAATAAGACAAACAAACACATTTAAAAACAGGTTTAAAGGACTAAGGTAGATGACAAAGTAAATGTCAAATACCCATTCAGTTATTGACATTCAAAAAATCTGATAAAAACATGAGATACAGAAAAAAATGTGTGCATCAGACTACCTTTTACACCTGACTTCATACACACAGATAAAAAAAATTATAGCCTATGTGTTCTTCTAGATTATGTACTACATCTGTGCCAAATTTCATCTACATATGTTAAATAATCTTGGAGATATGTTGTAATATCCATCCATCCTTGCAAACTACCCCATTTGTAATATTTGTATTAATTTGACCTTTTAAAATAAAATTTAAAAATTAAATCAAAGATTCTATTAATATTTTAATTGCTATAGGTTTCAGTTAACATAACATTTCAAACAAATCTAATGTAAGTAGGTCATATCTATTATTTGATGTCAAGGTGAATTTGCATTTCCATTATAACATTACTATTATTATAACAGTATCTATTATCAAGGTTTGATTTAATTAAATATCTAAATAAACAGCATTATTTAATAAAGATACTGATTTTTAACGGATGAAAAATGGCAATGAGAATAAATGCAATGACGTTTTTATACAAATTATTGTGGATAGCTGTTGATGGGTGGATGGATATTAGTTACTTCATATGTCCAATAACTTAATGGATCTCAATAAAATTTAACACGGATGTAGAATATAATCTGTATGACACATTGGCTACTTATCAAGTTATTTTAATGCTGCACAGACTAAGTCGCCGGCAAAATATAATATTTTATTGTATGTGACCTCAATGTCGCAAAGACTAAGGTTAGGGGTACGGATATCCGATCAATTCCTATCCCAAATCTAGATTTTAGTTTAAATGGTAAAAAACATTAGTGAATTAACAAAAATCTACTAAAATGTCATGTTTTTTAATATGTTTTCAGTACTGGATGTACAAGTTTCGAGATGTGACGCCCAACAATGTGACAATGTTTGTGCGCAAGACGCAGTTCCAAGCAGAGTTTACATCCTACCTTAATGTAGCTACCGCTATACCTAACTTGATCTTCCTTGTTCTTAACTCCTTGTATGGACATTTGTAAGTATGATTGATACTAAATAGCTTAATTAGATAATCGTTTTATACCCGTTCTATATTGTCTGAGATATTTTAAATATTTAAAACAGTTAATAAAATTGGAGTGGCTGTATATAAAATTAAAGTTTGTGCAAAGATTTATTTGCTTAGCTGATAACGAAATACTGTTTGTCTGTCTGTTTTGGCTTTATCTTTATTAAGATTTTGTTTGGAAAAAACTACTTTTCTAATTAATAATGATTATATTTTAGTTCTTGCCCAAACTTCGGTCGCATTGAATTAAAAGCAAAAACAAAAGTGTGTAGCCTCTGTGTTCTTCCTGACCTCTATATCTATACTAAATTTCATCGAAATCCATTCAGCCGATTAGGCAATAAACTCTAACAAACATCCATCTATGTAAACTTTTGCATTTATAATATAAGTATGATTTTGTTAATTTCAGGGTACCATTGAAGTCTAGACTGCAAGGATCCCTTGTAGTGGTGACTTTGACCTTCCTGTTCACCACCGCACTAGTGCAAGTAGACTCTGATGAATGGCAGAGCACATTCTTTATCATTACCATTGTGACTGTGGTTATTATGACCGGTAAGTTTTACATTGTATAATACTAATGTTATAAAGAGGAAAGATTTGTATTTTTGTATGTATTTTAATAACACAAAAACTACTGGGCCAATTTCAAAAATTCCTACACTTTTAAACAGCTACATTTTCAGTTAGTAACAGACAAGGACAAACGAAGTCGCGAGCAACAGCTAGTCTATAGTAATAGTAGTAGTAGTAGGGGCTATGCTTTCCGCAACTCCACGACTAGCGCGTATTTTGCGTGAGAATAGGACATAGATTACTCCAGCCAACCCAGCTCGCCGAAGAACCCCAGCAACTCTTTTATATTACTGGTGATCTCCGGGAGCGATCTCTGTGAACCGAGATACCTAGTCTATACTATAATTTTAAAGATGAAAGATTTGTATGTTTGTATGTATTGTAATAACTCAAAAATTACTGTACCGATCTCAAAAATTCCTTCAATGTTAAAAAGCTACATTTTCAGTTAGTAACATGGGCTATATTTTTTACTATTTCTTAATTCCATGTTTGTATAACTTTATATAAGTAAGTGCTGTATAGACATCTCTGTTATAAATATGTTGACTGTCTTTAATAGGGGATGCAATTGGGGATATTTACCCTGTCTATATTATCCCTTCCCTGTCGAAGTTCCCCTTCATTTTACTTCTTGAAGTTGTAGATGCATTTTTGCATTGATTGGAAAAGACAGCGTAGGGAATGTATAGAAAAATGATTGACTTTTACTTAACATTTTTATTGTCGCTTTAAGATATGAAAGAGACAGTATTGTGTAATTTTTTTCTTAAAATAATGATGAAAATGACAAACTAAATACTAAAAGCGATATAAAAGGAAATTGCGTTCGATGTTTACATATCGAGGAATACAAATATCAGTAAATTTGTAGAGATAAGAGCATTACTCAAGTGACCTGTACATGCAAATATCTGGGTCGTCTCTATGCGTAATTTACATGTACTCTTAACTAGTTATCGCAGCCTGATATATTTTATATACTAGTCTTTACGTCTATACTATTGTTATAAAGGGGAAAGATTTGTATTTTTATATGTATTGATATAACTCAAAAACTGGGCCGATTTCAAAAATTCTTTCATCATCAAAAAGTTACGTTATCACTAAGTAACATGGATACGTTTTTTAATGTATTTTTTAATTCCACGCGTGCTGAAACGCAAGCAACGGCTACTATAATGTTTTATGTTTATCACAATTTAAATGCTTTTTTTTTATTTTCCTAATTTTATTAGTTCCCGGAAGGAAAAATTCCTTGAAAAATATTTGTATAACTAAATCGGTATAAACGTATTTGTTTTTACCTCTTTATTTAAATCACAATTATTTTATTAGTATTGTAAATGCAAAAATTTGAATGGATGGATGTTTGAACAGATCTTGATGAGATTAGGCATAGACAATAGTCTGAAAGTACACACTATACTTTATTGTTTTTTTAAATTCAGTAACTAATAATTAATTATTATAAACTAATTGTTTCTCGCGTCTTTGTCCACGCGAAAATAAAATTTATATATAAATGTAGCCTATATTCAGTGATAACGTATTTATTAGTGAAATAATATTCGAAATCGGCCCCATAGTTTTTGCGTTATATACATACAAAAATACGAATCTTTCCTTTTTATAATACCAGGATAAATACGTATTTGTCATGCATTTGAACCTAAAATTTTTACTAAAAAAATCATGTTTCTTTCCAGCTGCAAGCGCAGTATTTACTGGTGGTCTAGTAGGTATCGCCAGTAAATTCTCCAAGGAATATATGGCGGCTGTCGTCGCCGGACAATCTTTAGGCGGAATTATCGCAGCCATCGCTCAAATTATATCACTAGCTTTCAAAATATCCCCCTTACATAGTGCGTTGATTTATTTCATAATCGCCGATATAATGGTTGTAACTTCTCTAATTTCTTACGCTTTGTTGTATAAGATAGATTTTTTCACGCATCATATATTGCGCGGAAGTGGATTGGGTCCTAATAGACATAGAGATGTGTCTATGGTTCTAATTATGAAGAAAATCTGGGTGTACGCGTTCAGTATATTTGCTGTGTTCGCGATCAGTATGGCGGTGTACCCGGCCGTTACAGTGCTTGTTGAATCTCATCCTGATACTAAAGGAACTGATTGGAATAGTAAGTATATTTTTTTACCAGTACAGTCAATGGAATAAATTCTAGGTCAGAAATAGGGTGGATATTATCTTACTAAACACCACTTTGGATAGCTGTTTTTTTAGCCTTAACGGTTTAATGGGTCTTAATGAATCTGTCATAGATATAAAATAGTCTGCTCTTGTAGTGTTCTTACACTTAGTGTACCTAATTTTTTTTTAAACCTACGTGGACGGATTTGCAGGCGAAAGCTAGTGCATAAATATTTTTGAAATTGAATATACAAGTTTCTATAGTTTTGTAAATGTTTACTTATGCAGTTTACTGTATAAAAGTGTTTTTTTTTTTGTTATAAATATTCAGTCATTGTAATGTTTTTCAGACATATTCTTCGTTCCTGTGGTGAATTATCTTATATTCAACTGCGGTGATTATTCCGGTCGTCTGGCTGCTGGATTTCTGCTAAGGGTAAGTGCATATATCTTCTACCAGCTACCTTCCAGTCAAAGACTCGTCCAAATCGGTCCAGCCATTCCAAAGATAGCGGTCCGGTCGCCATTTTGACCGCGCGGAATTTAAAAAAAAAAAGTAGCCCGTCTATGTCAACTACCCTACAGTGAAAGTCAGAATTTGGAACAACAGGCTTGCGGACAGACAGACAAAAAGTTTTTTAATGTTTTTTTATGTTATCAGCAATGCAAATGCATTATATTCCTGAAATCTGGAATTTTTCTTTTAATATGACAAACAGACACACAAATTTTATTGTATGTATAGATTTAAACAAGAAAATAGAGTTTTTATAATTTCATGCGCAAAAAGCAGAGACAGTTAGTAGTTACTAAAGTAACGTTTGATTTTACATCAATTTGTTTTAGACATACTTCCTTATTGATTAATTGATTGATTTAACAGTGGTAGTGCCCGCTTTAACAAGTTAGCAGTGCAGGGCACGCCCCCAGTAATACCACGACCACACAGAAAACAGGCGTGAAGTGGAAGCAATTCCGCGTACAGTCTGATGAGTGTGGTGCCGGAGGCCTCATTTTAGTCCCTTTTCCTTTCCACCCTTTTCTTAAGAGGAAAGGATGGGAGGAAAAAGTGGATTTGACGGTGGAGATGCATAGGAAGGGGAAATGTCCTCTTTATGTGTGTCCTCCGTCAATTAGGGTAGGCAACGCATCTGCAATTGCGGATGTATATGTGCAGTCGCTTTTCATTTCGGTGGATTGAGGCCGCTTGCTCGTTTGCCACCTCGTATTATATAAAAAAATGGATATTTGATAGATTGTTTGATATTTGTAGCCTAGCAAGCAGTGGGTGATAGGTCTGTGCAGCGTGCTGCGCGCGGCGGGCGTGCCGCTGCTGATGGTGTGCAACGCGCAGCCGCGCCGCCGCCTACCCGTGCTCTTCCCCCGCGACTACCAGTACATCCTCATCATGATACTCTTCTCCTTCTCCAACGGGTACCTCACCAACATCGTCATGATCAACGCCACAAGGTAATACATACCCCATTTTTTTTTAGCTTTTTTCCAGGAAAATCTTCATCAAAGATACTGTTAACTAGATTTTCGCTTTTAACTAGCTTTCGCCCGGGATTCCGTCTGTTTGTAATAAAATAAAAATAAAAATGGCCTATGTGTTCTTTCAGGCTATTCTACATGTTTGACAAATTTCATCGTGATCCGTTTAACTAGGTTACAAACTCTAACAAGCATCCCTCCATCCATCTAAACTTTCGCATTTATATTAGTAAGATATTTTACTATTTTGAATACGTAAGTTTGTAGCCTAAACTGATGAATATTAATGAAAGTCATAGATGTTGATAATCTGGTAGAGAACATAGGCTATTTACTTTTGCTTTAATTTGCGGTCGGACCCTAGGGCGAAAACTAGTATTTTATAGCAACGAATATGTCCTATATCTCTCGGGAATAATGTAGTTATTAAATTTACTTGTTATAAACATGAAATCTATTCTCTTATAAATGTAAAAAAAAACAATACATTTCAATGTTATTTTTTCCTGTTATTTCATGTTTTTTTTCGTAATTTCAGATCATAAAAACATAGAAAACGTGTTCTATTTAACTTTGCGATAAGTCTTGTTTGTTCCTACTCAAACACGTGTTTGAGCAATAAACATTAATAGCAGAGATAACTGTGTTCCTAGTTTGTACGCAATTAACCAATTAAAGATAATATTATTGCACAAACAACTTCGTACATGTTTATATAATTACTAGCTTTTACACGCGATTCCATCTGCGTCGAATTAAAAAAATAAAAATAACTCTTGTGTTCTTCCAGACTATCCTCTATATCTATGCCTTTTTTGAGACATGTTCAGCAGTTTAGGTTACAAACTCTAACAAACATCCAATCCTTTCCATCTTACTAATATTATAAATGCGAAAGTTTAAATGGATGGATGGATGTTTGTTAGATAGGTGTAGAGGATAGTCTGGAAGAACACACAGGTTGCTTTTGTTTTTTTTTTTATTCCACGCGAACGGAGTCGCGGGCGTATGCTAGTGTATAATATTAGTAAGATTGCGATTTTTTCCTCTATTAATTTTAATAAGTTATATAGTTTACTAATATTTACCATTTTTAGTAGTTTATTTATTTTTTATTTTTTTAGCTTGTACCTTTATTATTATTCATTGTTTTTTTTTATATTTTTTGATAATAATGAAGCAAATAAAATGTTTTTTGTAGGGTGGTAGATATCCATGAACGGGAGAAAGCATCTTCAGTGGTAGCGACGATGTTATGCGTCGGCCTTACCGTGGGCGCAGCACTCGGCATGCTGCTTGTACGTCTATTGTAAGTCGTGAATATATGTAA
Organism: Papilio polytes; assembly: GCF_000836215.1. NCBI lineage: Eukaryota > Metazoa > Arthropoda > Insecta > Lepidoptera > Papilionidae > Papilio > Papilio polytes. The sequence goes on along the minus strand of NW_013527026.1, from coordinate 1,313,382 downwards.
CAATATACTAGTTGTCGGCAAACATAACATATATATGAATACTACAATTTAAAAACAAAATCGGAAAAATAAGGCTTGTCTAGTAAATTTTTGTTATATAAAAAATCTACAGTTAAAAAAAATATTAATACGAACAATGTGCTTCTTGGAGAATTTGAGTCAAAGCCGCTTAGCCAAGCCACATGCCATTTTGACGATCACTGCACTATACTAATTACTCATGACATAATAAACTCAATTACTATAAAGGTAACAAATGGAAATAATTTATTTAAAAATATATTTGTTACCTTAGTTTAAAAATGATTTAAAAGATATCGTGAAATTATATACAATTATGTACTTACTCTTTGACGTCAAAGATTAAACGGAAGTTGTCGATACTTATTTTGTCTATGGCCTGTATCATCTATGATTACAGAATGTCAAAGATTAAAAAGTCTATGATTAAAATATACCATGACCTTTTATGTATTAGATTTAAAACATGACAATGTTATTATGCAGCAATTAAACATTACTTTTAAATAAACAATATTCATAGTTAAATAGATTAGTTGTTATAATTTCTATTTCTAAGCGTTAAACAGAATTAAAAAAAAACATGATTGTAAGTAAAATACTGAGATAATTTTGATGTGTATCTTATACCAGAATTACTGGTAAAAATCAAATTAAATTAAATTCTCTTATTTTTTGCGGTCAAGTTGTAGAAATAATACTCAATAAATAACTGCAGTTGTATTTTAAAAGTATGAATTAACTACTTTATTATTTATCTATATTGTAAAATTGAGTTATCAAAGCATAATAGTAGATAAAAATGTACCTAATTTTACGTCATTTATGTATTATGTAAATATCCTGTATTTAAGGGTAACTTAGTATTTAGTGGGAGGGATTGACATAAAAATTAGTAATAGTAAATTAGTCATTAATATTGTAACATTGCTTCCGATTAGTAACTAAAACATATCTATACTGTTAAATGTAAAATAATAACGGACATAATAATAAGAAAATAGTATTTTTGTTTTGATTTTTCAATCATTTTTTAACAATTTTTCATTACAATTAGTGTGTTTTAATGCAAAGTATTGATTTATAATTATTTTAGTGTAAAATGTGTTATGGAATATTAATTTTTTTCTTTTATGCTCTATGAAAAAGAGAGATAACGATATGTTTTACACATCTTTTTGGCAATTTACATTCAAATTATGTTTTTGCCAAACACTATGTTGATCTCAAGTTGGTCGCTACAGATATAGATTATAATTTTTTCTCAAAGCTCAAAATGATATATGACATTCCAATATTTTTCATATGAAATATGTCAATTATACCAAATGTTTTTTACTTGCCATAAAAATATTTTTTTAGCTTCAATATTTTATATGGATTTTTTTGTTTTCTTATGCTTAACAATTAAATAGGAACAAGGTAGATCTCAATTAAGGAATAGTAGAACAAATATACAATATACATATATGTAAATGTGAACATAAATTAGAATTAAGCGCCTAATTTACGTTAAAAAAAAATAATAAAAAGTGTAGTATTTACTAAGCTTTGTAATGCTATTTGAAATAAACTTACATCCGTTTTAAATACTTGATATATATTTTACGGGTAATTTCGATATTTTTTTTTAAATTGATCGTAAGTTAACTGTGAATCTATTGGTGTATAAAATATATATTCATTTAAGTATTTTTAAGCATAATATTTTTTTACTTAGATGTTATTTTGAACAGGCTAAAATGTAGACATAGTAAATAAATATTTTTTCTAACTAAATATTTTTTTTTAAATTAAGAAGGCTTCTTTTTACAAAAACTATAATGAAATTGTATAGAAAAATATCAATTTTCTTACTATTACATGGAATCAACTAATCTCATATAACCTATCTAGTTTTATCTATTTTGATGCGTCTTTGGTTTATATTGTCTATGTTTTAGTCTATAAATTGTGATATTCTATGTAAGCTTTTTTTACTTTAATTTTAGGTTATTGAAACACGAATTTGTTTTCTTAGGCTTGATTTTTACATTTGATTTTTAACAAAACAAACAATGTATTTGACCAGGATTAAAAATTGTATTAATTCTTAATGTATAATAAAAATTAGAACTCGCAACATGTTTTTTCTTTTTTTGACTCTTTTCTTCTAATTCGAAATAATGTGGGGTTTTTTAACACTTTATTCGATAGTGTCCAATGTGACGAAGTACTAATTTAAAAAACCTACTGAACTAGGTTAGAGAACTTTTTTTTGCTACAAAAAAATTCTATCGAAGGTTAAAAACACGAAATAAAACGATATATATAATCAGTCATTTTTTATTAAATAATGTCATGTAAAATTTTTTAATCACAATTTCCGACGAATACGCGACTCATGTACATGTAAAGTACATTCGCTTCGGTTTCCACTGAAACCTATATAAAAACAGTATAATCCCACGGTTACGAAGACCATAATCCGTATAATAAAATTGTCCAAGTAAATACAAATTATATGAACAAACTCCAATAAATGTTTTAACATACTGTGCTATGGTCCTTCGAGTCGGATCCAAACTGGTACCTTTTACTTCAATTTAAATTACTTGGACGATTGATTGATTATAATTCAAGCAGCATTCAGGCACCGTTTTAATGTAATAAATACGTTACATAAAGGAAATAGTGCCATTTGTTTACAAAACTAACCATTAAATTAGAACGTCCCTGTAAATCAGCACTTAAAAATATATCACCCAAATAAAACATCTGTACTATTGCGATAATGAATAAAAAAACTACCTTTTCTATGTACTTTGAAATTTTACTTTCCTACTTTAAAATTTGCATTAAAACAACCATTAGTATGAAAGACACTTTTTTTTAAAATTCGCATCTATTTTGAACTTATACAGAGATCATTGTAACATAAAAGATAAAGGAATTACATCTTTTTTGATTTAAAGTGTATTTAGTTTTACATTTTTTTAATTAAATTTTGTGTCATTTTTGTCCGCTTTAGAGTGGCTTTTACAGTCCAATATTTTTTTTACTAAAATCGACTTTTAATCATTACAGCACAATTTTATAAAAAATCTTTCATACTGAGATATAACCTTATATAACAGGCTTATATTGTTACAAAGCTACCGCATTGACATATTTCATACTCAGAGTTTAATAGCACTCCCTAAGCGTCCATTTCATACATTAAATTTATACCAATCCCTTAAAGAATGCGGTATGAAGAGGTGATAACTAAACAACCGATTGTGATTTAATTAGTTTAACAGTTACTAAGGGCACTACTTAGTAACTATTACTTACTTAGGGCACTACTTAGTAACTATTAGTTACTAAGGGCACTACTTAGTAACCATTAGTTACTAAGGCCACTACTTAGTAACTATTAGTTACTAAGGGCACTACTTAGTAATGTGATGTGTGATGTATTCCCCTTCCCCCAATAAGCTCCCACTTTATCAGCTATTTCTATCAATCGTAGTTCTTTCAACTTCCGCAGTGTTCCGCACGAAGCGGAACATTCCGTTAGATATCGCTACAACTGGGGAGAACAGCTTTAGAGGATATTCGCTGTAAAAGAAAATGTTTTTTAAAAATAACTATAAAATAGTAAATAAAAATGTATAATATAGTCGAATTCAATAGAATTAAGAAATTGTAATGAACCTATCTGAATAATTTTACCTTTATAAGGCTATAATCACAGAGTTATGAAGCACAGACATGTTTGCATTAATTTAAATATTGAAACGTTCCAAATTATAGGAGTATTTTTACCATTTAAGTCGACTTTAAATGATTCCCGAATAAAAGAACTCTTAAAATGCTAATGTAAATGCCGTTAACATTTGTAATTTATAAGTCTGTTCATTTTCTTTTAAAATTAATGAAAATACGAAAAAAACAAAAAATAAAAATATGGTCGACTCACCTTCCTATGACGGGTGTAGCTTCATTCCCGCTCAAAATGAACACGGGGAAGAATATTGAGAAAACACAACCACTGGAAAAAGAATCTATATTTAGTTATTTTAATTACTAATTAAATTGTACATACAATTGTTTATCTAAGCCCAATAAAAGAAAAATCTTGTAAAACCTGAAAACTGACAACATAGTTGAAATAGCGCCATCTATTGGCTGTGTTTCAAAACGATTTTGAAATTCTTAATTAAACATCTTAACAATTGTATTTACTAATAATCTTAGATAAAATTTCTCATAAATGTTCATTCAAATGTAAGTTAAAGATAAGATAGAACAAAGTACAGTAATCAGAATTAAACAACCTTGGCCGTTGATTCATCTTTGATTACACAATGGATTATGCAAATAATTATAATATGTTTTATTCATGTCACGGCCATATAACTAAACATTAGTATATGTTATTGAATTTAACAAATTAATAGCTGAAGTTTCAAATTTTATACTGGGGATATAAATATATTTTATTTTAATATCTACATGTTACCTTTCACTAATAATCTTTATATTAAAAAACAAAAAGGAGCGTATCACAAAAATATTTAAAAACATTTGAATTTTTTACTATTTTTCCCCATAAGTGAAAAACACAGTAAAGGGAACTTACACATTTTGTAATTAGATTGAAAAAAATCAGGCTTTAAAGGGTTAAAAATATTTTTTATGTCTTGTCTGTTTGTTGATTTAAACACCTAATTTGAAATGTCCAACGGAAATACCAAAATAAACACTTAACTATAGACAAACTATAATTTATGGTACTAGTAAATTCTAGAATATTTATGGTAAAATATTTATTTTTGCAATGTCACTTTATTTTGTTATATTATTTTGACAAAATAACTGAATTTTTTATTAAATAATGACTGCGATTAGAATTTGAAGTTCCTCTTTATTTAATTTAGACTTTCAATCAAATAAAATGAGGAGTAACATTTTTCCAACATCATTAACAAAGTGTTTCCCGTTGGACCGATGTGTTGGTTCTATATATTCAATAGGTCCAACGGGAAACACCCAACAAAAATCTATACTAAATAGGAGACTTTTTTTTGTATGTATTGAGTTAACTCAAAAACTACTGAGTCGATTTCAAAAATTCTTTTACCATTGAAAAGCTACGTTATCAAGTAACATAGGCTATTTTTTAAAACTTACCTAATAATATACGAGTGGGGGATCTGCGTGAGCACAGCTAATGGTAAACCGAACCCTAAGAAGTACGGCCAGTTTGTTTCTATAAATGTGAGGCGTTTGTGCAACTCCCAGCCCATGTTGAACCATTTATATTCAAACGAGTACAGTGAATATAACAGACACATGTGAACTAAGCAGAGCAGTTCACCGATGTATGTGATCGGGAGCATACTGACTAGCATACTCTGAAATATTAAACAAATAATATATATAAAAAAAACAATGATCTGCAAGAGACTTTCCTTTACTGTAAGTTTATTATTTAATTTAATCACTTTAGGGCCTGTCCCACTACTGGCTGATAGAGGTTCAGATAGCTTAAAAATGACATCCCTGCCAAATAAGGTAATAAAATCTGGTATATCCATCACAAATTTTACATTATGTATTGTTATCAGACAATTAACAATTTGGTGGTACAGGCCCTTAATGTTTAGTAATAACTAGATAAAGTTGTATGTTACTTTTAAATAGAAAAAAATCAAATTAAAAGGTATAAATAGTTTTTTTTTTTAATATCTAAATAGTAATGTGCAATAATCATTATCAAGTACATACCTGTACTAGAAACAGAGCTTGTACAAGCAGACTGAACAGTGAGTCAGCAATAATCTTGCTGACACTGGACATGAACTGCGGTCGCCCGCGACGATGTCTGTACGCCGAGTCCGCAATATCCTACAAATGAATTCGCAATTATGACAAACTAGCTGTTCCCGTGCAGTTTCATCCGCATGGAATTATAAAAACTTTAGCTTGTTTACATTTGTCAAAATGCCATGACATGATGACAACCTTGCTTCCTGATGTTGGCAGCAACTTATGGTCCCTTTCCCACATTAGGGTTTGTATCCAAAATATTTACCTCCTAAGTTTAATGGCGTTAAAATATATAGTCTAAGGCGTGACGCAAGTGTAGGGCTTTATATTAAAAAGGTAATTATTAAAAATATGCTGTAATTTCTGACATCTTAGGCAACAAAGAAGTGTGTGTTTACGCTTTATTATAATAGTATAGATATGTAGACAAATGTAGTGTCCAAATATCTCCCATAATATGTAGGATAAGTTGGTATTTTAACATCTGAAGTAATTAAGACAAACTTATGAGAGTTTATTCAGTTAAAAATATTAGTGGATATTTATTTTAATAAATATTGAATTTCCAAAGACATTTGATAGATTATCTATCTTTACTGTCATTAGAGTAAATAAGTTTCTAATTGATTTCTTATAAATTAATATAATGCTGTAGTTCAGTGTTATAAATACTGTAATTTTAGCGTATTATTAAAAATAACACATGAATTATGAATAACTCACTTGAAACCACAGTGCATTTACTAGCTTGCTCAACAGAAACAGTGGTAGCACCCATATCATCCTAAAAGTCATGGAGAGGAAAGGCTGCATCCAGCCCCAGACGTTATGTGCCACTCCCGGGTCATGTCCGAATACTGCCAACACTAAGTATCTCACCGCGGGTAACAGAGCATACTCAAACACGAGTATACTCAGTAAAAATATAAAACCATTGAGAATACATGACTGTAATACCCTTGTAAGTACTTTCGATTCCCTGGAACAAAGTTACAAGATATATAACCTGTTTTTTTTAGTCAATAAACATAATATACTATAGTTGTCATCTATATTAATATTACAAAGAGGAAAGATTTGTGTTTATGTATTTTTGTATGTATTGATATAACTCAAAAAACTGGACAGATTTCAAAAATTCCTTCAGCATTAAAAACTGAATTATCAATGAGTAACAGGCTATATTTTTAAATTTCACATGAACAAAGCCGGTAGCAACAGCTAATCTCAAATATGTCCCCACCAAAAGAATTACAGACAGATATTGGAATATCTAAGTGTTTTAAATGATAACACAAACTCCAAATTCCATTAAAAACTTAACATCTGTGAAATTGTAATTAGTGCTTAAGAGTCAGTATTTGAGATTTATTTCAGAGTTAGGACTTTATAGCCTACTCAGATTAAGGGGCGACTAGACCTTAGGTAACCTAGTCTTTGTATTTTATGAAGTTAAAAAAATCAGCATGTATATACATTAGTCTATGTAAAAACCTAGCCTGACTTTGTTATTACAATTCACCTTGTTTTATGCAAATAACAAGGTTGGTACAATAACAATGCTGTAATTTTAATACATACTACACTGATTGTTTAAAACAAAAACATTTTCTTTCTAGAAAATTTGTGCAAAAAACTGCATAATATTTAATATATAACTGAATTAAAAAAAACGTAAAATACATACAGAGGCAAGTTAACTGATAAATATGAAGAAATCATGAATGGCAAAATACAAGTATAATAAATTTTGGCAGTGTAAGTCTAGAAAAGTTAAACTTTATTGAATTTTTAACACCGGTGTCCAGAAACATGCTGTTTATTAATAGTTCCTAAACATAAGTAATAATAAAATATAGTGTATGTTACTCACAGATAAATTTCCTTTCTAATGGTGAAAGTATTTTTGAAATCGGCCCAGTAGTTTTTGAGTTATATCAATACATATAAAAATACAAATCTTTCCTCTTTGTAATACTAGTATAGATGTACATAAAAAAAAACGCACACATGATTTTTGAACAGACCTTAGCGCGTTTTATCTTGAATTATGTCAAGGGAAGTAACTTACTGTTTAATTTTTGTTTGCTTTAGTTTGTTTTTGCTGTTTTCGGAGTCTATTTTTGGTGATCTGCTTAAGGCTCGCTCATTTATTTCTTTGTCAAGGTATAAAAGCACAGTCACACCACGTAAGCTGTCTATGAATCCTTTTATAAGCGATACAGAAAAATTCTGAAATAATGAAAACATTGTTATAACAGCTGTAAAAATATACACGACTAACAAAGACACGGCCAAAGTTTGATTACTGTAACGCTCTCCATTTTATAACCGCTCGTTATCTATTGCTTCATTATACCAAGTGATAATGCGATAATGGACTTCGACACCAAATCATTACGGATTGAAATTAAAACATTTTTTACGTAAATACGTAATACGGTATTGTACTTTTGTTTGATTAAGATTTGACAATTTTATTGTGGAAACTTTGACGTATAATTGACATTGACGTTATTAAATAACCAAAGATTAAGTAGCGAGGGCAATGCGGAGATTTAATTTTGAATTTCCTCATTTTGTATTTCTGCCATGCAATGTATTTGTAAAGTTATTCAAGTTAAGAATTTTATTGGTTTTTTGAAGAGAATCTCATACTTTGAAGAAAAAGAATATATCTGTTGCAAACCTGTGCATATCTATGAATCGACTGAACCACAAAGCAAACCTTTCCATATTTGCTCTTTGATACTTTTCACAATAGTTGACATTTGACATTTGTGTGTCAAACACAAAAACCAATTTGTACATAAACATTGTCTCCACAATTTATTTTAATACATTTCATTGTAATAATTACTTGTATTAAGATTCTTTGGTGCACTTATGGTTCAGAAGTGTTTGCAATGGACAACGTGTATATTTTAAATAATTTAAGGTAAACCGTATTCATTTAATAAACAAGTACGTAATTCTTAGCTGACATCTCCATTGACCTCTTTTTAAGATAAATAAATTTCCTCTTATCGTTTTCTGCTTCCTTGGTCGTTTACCTGCTTGTAACATATATTTTCTATTTTTACTTTTTGTCTAAGTTGTTGGTATTGTCATATTTATTAAGTTTAGAAGTCTGTATGTGTATTAGAAAGTTTTACAGTTCTCCCCCACTTCTTAGCATGAGTTACAATGTTTATTATAGTTACTAACATGTATTTCGTCATTTATTAACCGACTGAATGAAGAAGGGTGAAGTTTTTTGGGTTATAATGTCAAATTTTTAACGATTACTGACTATTGAGGATGCAAAACTTAAATGACTGAACATATTTCAATGAGTGAGAGGTCATTTGACTCTTATTCATTTTTATATTGTTTTTTTTTTAATTTACATATCTACTCAGTTAGTAATATTTTCATATATCTACCCTTTTTTAATGTACACATAAATATAAGAGACTATGTTTTAGTTAAATGTGTTTGTCACCATGAGATTTATATGTCAGTTGTCTGTGTTTGAGTCTGCACTAATAATTGCCTATCTTAATATTTTTTTAGTTTTGTATTATAGTATAAACTATTTAATAATAATAATAATATCTTGAGTTACGGCCAACCAAGACCATAGATCTCGCTTGAACACAATAAAATTTACAATCCTTAAAAAATATTTAAATTGGTCATAAAGTTCATTGGTTTTTTTTTTTTTTTTGTTTTTGGT
>NW_013527026.1:1302932-1303801 GCF_000836215.1 Papilio polytes | reverse complement strand
TTTTCTTTTTTCAATGCTGTCTGATGTATGACAATATGGTTATAAGCCTATACTGCAGTTTGCATCACATTTATAGAAAAAGGTTAAAACTGAGATTGATTAATTATAAGTATCAACTTGTTGATGTTAATAGTATTGTTTAATTATCATATCTTTTTTACTTTTTACGCATCAATCGAAAAACTGGTTCTGACATTAAAAGACATTTATCCAAAAAAAAAACAAAACCAAAGAAAAAAATACCAGAGTTCAAAAACATTGTAGGTATCCAGTTTTGTTACTTGAATAAATGACAGGGCCGGCGCAAAGTTCAACAGCAAGTTGGCGTTGACAACGAGTCTCTTCCTTGCGTCAGGTTATACCAGAGGTTCCCAACCTCGTGTCTGCGGGTACCAAGGCGCCCGCGGAACGATTCGTGTGCGCCACTATTCGATATAGACATATCTTTTCGTAAACATCGATTAAAATTTTGAACTGCTTTCATTATTTTCTAGGAGCAAGGTTTATTCCAAACGTTCGTATGTGTACGAGATTTTATGTATGGTTTACGATTTAAAAATACATTTCTCTGGTTGTATGCAATTTGAATAATGATTTTATTATTTCGAAACATTTTCGTTATTGTTTATTAATAAACTATTAGAATAAGAAAATAAGTGATGGATAAATGAGGAGTTATGGAAAGAGGTCCATTAAAAATAACTAGTGCCCGCCACTGACCGATATTTTAGAATGTTCTCTAGAGTACAACAAGGTTGGGAACCCCTGGATTATACCAAACGAGAGCTGCGCGCGCGCACTTCGTTGTCATGTATGTCAGTCGGTGCGCGAATGTGCGTTGAGTCGGACGTCAAACGCACCGTAATCGT
>NW_013527026.1:1242020-1302899 GCF_000836215.1 Papilio polytes | reverse complement strand
CTGGCTGGGCCAGTGGATACTAAACCCATTCTCTCCGACAGGAAGGGGAGTCTCAAGGTGACCATTACCCCAGCACAGCATAAGACCCTCACGCATTTGCCGAAACGACCACCAGTCGATTTGGCTTTCACAGACCTTACGTACAGGGTGCACGAAGGAAGAAAAAGCAGTAAGTATCAAGAACATTTTAAGAATATTTGTAATTTTAACTCATCCTGTTTGATGTTATTGCCTTTGTTAAAATCTCGAGAAACATTAGTGATCATTCTTAACGATGTCTTAATTACTTCGCTGTATAATGTGATATTTGAATTCTAGTTCCATCGGAATGATTGTTGTTTTTTGCCGATAAAACGTATGTAAATTATAGCAGTGCATACTAATCAATATTATTTGTAAAGTTTATTTAGAACGTTAATGAATTTTAAATACGTGATTTGACTGATTCAGTGATATATAAGTAAGTCTTACAATTTGTAGTTCGTAGATTCGTTTTTAACAATTGTAAAAAAAAATTGTCAAATTTTTATACATAAAAATGTTCGGTATTTTGTCCTTTTGGATAAATCAAAAATATCTAGTTTTTTTTAGATGTAGGATATTATTTTCTCTATGTTGGAATATTTTTCTTTATTCCTGTCTTCTCTTTCTTTATTCCTGTCTATCCTGTTTAAGTAAAACGTAAGTATATACAATAATGTTTTATTTTTAATCCATTTATCAACTGTCGCTAAGCCGATAAACAAAGATAAAAACAATCTGATTATCTTTGTCTGTTTATTTGGTAATTACAATTTCTATTTTAAATGTGTCATTTTAATCATTACGTTTAACAAATTAGTTTATTACAATATGTATTTAGTTACTAAAGACCAACACTTCTATGTAAAAATGCAATCCATGTAGCAGTATTATCTGCAAATGTTTCCGCGGTCTAAACTCAACTTTATAGCGAACAATATTTCTTGTAAGAACACGTAACAAACAATTTAGTTTTTGTTGTATTTTTTCTTTAAGAGATCTTAAACCTTTTCCATTACGACGGAATTTTTTAACGAACATTTTTATCCACTTTGAATACTAATAAATAACAAATTTATTTTTATATGCCATCCCTAATATCTTTAAAGAGAATAGAAAAAACATTATTTTGATAGAGGTACAATTCCAGGATTTTATTAGAATGTGAACACACCTCTGACTAAACTATCGCACAACTGTTTCGTCTCGCTTTGATTCCTAATAGCTTATGGAGTTGCGCACACAACTCGATTTTTAGTTGTGCAACTAACCAGTTGAATTGGCTGCGACAATCGACAATCGCACAACGGTTGGGCGATTGTCGATTGTTTCACATACTACGTAGCATCGTAAATAAAAAGGTGTTTAAATTCCAAATTCCACTAAACTTTAGATGGACGGATGGATGTTTGTTAGTTTGTAGCCTAAACGGCTGACCGGATTTCAATAAAATTTGGTATAGATGTAGAGGATAGTCTGGAAGAACACATAGGCTACTTTTTATCCCGGGAATAGTTACGGTTCCCGTGGGATTCATCAATTTAGTTTTTTAATGTTTACACGATTATTCAGCAACGATTCAATATATTGAAATTTGGCACAGATATAAAACAAAGTCTGGAGTACACATGGGATAAGGTCCATCCCCGAGAAATGTCCGGTTCCCGAGGGATACTTAGTTTTGTTATTTATATAGTTCGTATGTTTTCTAATACCAGGCGGACGAAGTTACGCGCAACAACTAGTCTGATCTAAAGCGAAGTATTCGTTTCAGAATTCGACCGTTAGTATGTTTAAATGTTTTTAATGTACTATCAGTTAAACATTTGTTGGGTCAAGAACGTTATTAATTATCTATGTAACCGTGAAGTTAAAATTCCTCATCGCCATAGATGATAAAAATGACCATATGATACATATGCGAAAGAAGTTATAGTAACTTGATCCCATGAGTATGTTGGTATAGTTTGTAGCCGTTTTTAGCCCCTACTACATAATCTTACTAATGTTAAATGCGAAAGTTTAGATGGATGGATGTTTGTTAGAGTTTGTAGCCTAAACGGCTGAATCTCGATGAAATTTGGCATAGACGTAGAGGATAGTCTGGAAGAACACATAGGCTACTCTTTTGTTTTTTTTTTAATTCCACGCTGGCGGAGTCGCGGGCGAAAGCTAGTACTAATATTTTTTCATACTAATTTGTAGTCAAGTTAGTGTTAATACAAAGTATTTTGCAGTTACCACACATATATAAAACGTTTTAAAACAGTTGGTTGTTTAAATGTATTGTTGTGTTATTTTTACGTAAACAAACAACAAACTCAATTGAAATCTGAAGTTTGAAAAATATCTGCTTAATCAAATGACTATATATTATAAAGTTTTGACGGTTATTTTATACACAGATGTAGAACATAGTCTGGAAGAATACAGGCTACTTACTAGGTTTTTTAATTCCATGCGAAGTCGCGGGCTAGCTATACTAATATTACAGAAATTCATTGTTAGCTTGCATTGAATAGGCTCCGAAACAACTATTTACTAATTCATTTTATCTCACAATTTACTCGAAATAAGAATAATTCCGATGAGAATATGAAAAAACCAAACTAGTATGAAAGAAATATACGATGGGAAGTACATTATTTATTACAATCGTGTTTTATAGAACTTAGCATCGTTGGTAGAACTGTCAAGGCGTTGTTTATATTATCTGTGTTTATCTGTTTTGCCTCGAACACATACATGTCACTGTTTTTAATTCAAAGTCAATTTATTTAATCATTCCAGTTAATGGTTTGAACATTGATTGTGAAGGAACAGAAAATAGTATGACATCTATCATACTTCATACGAATGTGATAGTATGGATGTATGGATGATTGTTATTATATAACTCAAAAACGGCTTAGCATGTATTGAAAAAATTAAACACAGATGTTGAGTATAGTCTGAAAGAACATGTAGGCTTATAATATAGAACAGATAATGTAATAGAGGGAACACTAATAAATATAAATACATCAAATCAATAATTAATAATTATTAGAGTAAAATCATCCTTGATACTAATATTATAAATGCAAATGTTCAGATAGATTGTTAGTTTGTAGCCTAAACTGCTGAATTTCGATGAAATTTGGTACAGTAAAGACGTGGACGGAGTCGCGTGCGAAATCTAGTTACAATATAGTTATTCCCAAGATAATATTTTGATGATTAAAAATAATAATGCTAGTTATTACTCTAATGAATACATAATTATATTATTTAAATTAATGAGTTTTGTTACCAGTAAAAAAGTCTAGGTACACGTGTTGAGGTAGTGTTCCGTCCTTTGCTTTTCAGTTAATTGCCCGTGGCTCTAATAACAAGACATGGCCGAGTGCGATTGCATGTTGTTTGCAATCTTTTGCAATTATGTTGCAAAACGTTTTGTCTACGTTATAAACGTATTCTAATTGTTAACTAGTGCTCTAATAAGTAATCAATTAAAAGATTTCCGCTTAATTAAATGACGCTTGATATTTTATTAGTACTTTATAGTAATATATACGGAATACAGTAGAAACTCGATTATCTGGATAAGTTATATTTACTAGCTTTTGCCCGTGACTCTAATTTAAAAAAATAAACGCAAGTAGCCTATATGACCTTCCAAACTATACTCTACATTTACGCCATATTTCATTGGGCTCCGTTGAACAGTACAGGCTACAGACTCTAACAAATATCTATTCATCAAAACTTTCGCATTTATATTATATTTTGATACGTATTTCTTTTGGATCTCAAAAAATAATCGTCTGATGATAAACGATGACCTTATGACCATTATAATAGAAAGATAAATAGAAGGGAAACGAAATAGGGAAAGACTAAGACAAAGATATCTCCAATAAGTAACAGTGGTCATCGTGTCGTATTAAGAAGTTAAAATACAAGATAGGAACTGGAGGTGTCTCCACCGACAAGGGCATAGTCTTTAAACAAAATAAGAAGAGGCAATTTATATGTAAGATGACAGTTATTTATTGTATGGAATTTTAGTTTGTGTGCTCATCGCAAATATTTTATTGATTACGAAAGGAAGTTGACCGCTTATCGTTATTTGCAATACACCTGCAACTCCGTATAAGTTTGTCTCGATATTAATAGCGTTTGAAATAATATTTCACACGTTTTTCTCAACTCAACTAGTTCAGGTTAATTGATTAATACGATAATTGTGTTGATAAAATAACTATGTTTGTTGTAATAAAGAGTTGACACTATTATTTTAGTTTGTTTTTGAATTCAATTAATAAAAACTTTATGTTATTTGTTTGTATTTCTCGTTCTTAGATTAAAATTCTTTTCTTTTTCTTTCATATATCTCATATGCAGAAATTTTTAATATATCTGATTTACTTTCTTGCTTATACCTTAGATAACGGCTACCGTTTCTTATCAATTGATAAAATTAATAATTACGGCACTGTTGCCTTGAAAATCAAGTTAATTCTGATTAGTATAATAACTAGAAAGATTGATGTTACATGGCATTATGTGAACCTAAAACTCAATTTCCACTAAAAATACTTGTTTAAACCATATCGCTGTTTGTGTTATTACCAAAGACTAGCTTTAGCAGACGCCTTCGTCCACAATTAAAAAAACAGTAATAAATCTGGCCTATGTTACTGAAGGGCATTACCCTAACATAGGCTATATTATAGTTTTCTTCTGGGTAAAGAAGTATTGAAATCGGTCCACTAGTTGTTGATTTTACTCGTTACATACAAAAATACTAATCTTTACTATAGATAATAAAACGGAAAAATGGTTTTTATATGTGTTTTGTTAGTAGAAACCCGTTCTTAACTGAAGAGGATAATGCCTAAGGCTCTAAGGTCGTACAAAAATATTTATAACTCAATCTAAAGTAAAACATGTGTGAATTAATGATAGTATTAACCGTTATCAGTGCAATTATCAAGCAGGGCTTACGAGGCGGAACATACTCGTAGATAGTGTAAGGTCGCGACCGGCTGTAATCAACATAGCTTGCGGGTGACGGCTGATGAAATGCAAATCAATCAATACTTGAGGATTACTTTGACAATTCGTTAAAAATGTATAGTAGACGAATAATATACGTTTATAAGGGCGTAGGGGTTAGTTATAAATACGGGGTACAGCGGTAGAGGTAGACCTAGAGATAGATGGATGGATTGCATGAAAGGTGACATATCAAGAAGTGAGTGATGACTGAGATGATAGAGTTATTTGGAGGATGAAAACCCGGTATGCCGACCCTACAGCAGTAGGATAAGGTTGGGAAGATGATGATGTAGCTATTGTTTTTGTTTAATAACTGTTCTATTAATAACCTATCGATAAAACTGGTTGAAATAACGATAATTTTCCTCTATAATAAATAAGTAGAGATATAAATGCCTTAACATGAATTGCCGTAATAACAGTCGTTAAGTAGTTATAGGGCAGTTAACTAAGTACGGCTGTTAATATGAATATTCCTTTTTATCTGAAAAACTTAACTTCGCGGTGATTTCCGTACTTACAAGGGTAAAGGTCTTTAAACAACCTTTCCACTGTTTTTGTGGTTAAACTTTACATAAAGTTAGTGTTAACCGGAAATTTTATAGACTTTAATTGTACCCTATTATACGGCACTTAGCAACAAGGATATAAAATAGTTCATGGTTCAAAGTTACCCTTATATAAACATAAGAGGGGAGGGAGTTTGTCCAGTTACCCCCCTTTAAATGTTCCTGACATAGCCTATAGTTGATAGTGTGAATACATTTATCAGTTTTTGGTGTATATTCTTTAGCATTGTTTACGCAGAATCCGTCGCTTCCTATCTTATCGCGTCTGTCGTCACAACAGCTGAAGGCAAGGACGACTGCGTTATTCATTGTGAATATCTTATTGTTTTATCGTTTTCCTCCTGTCCTAATTATACTGTTGGATTATGTTAATGTTTGATGGATTTAGTGGTTAATGATCGTTTGAAGTTAGAGGCGCCCTCTACTGTAATGTACAAATAGTTTTTTATTGACCAGCTTATTATTTTTAATTACATTTATATTTGATCACTTTAAGAGCGCATCTTTGCATTATCTCATAATTGTTTAGTTTTGCTTTAACTCCTATGAGCTTCTACGGAGGTGCGCACACTACTTGATTTTTAGTTGCAACTAAACAGTTGATTGGCTGCGAAATCGACACTCGCACAACGGTTGTGCGATTGTGTTGTCAAAGGTGTACGCCCACTCTAAATAAAAATACAAACGTCCGGTGTGAGGTGTATCGGTGGGTTTACACCATCGGTCGAATTTAGCCTGTATTTCTTCAAGTTCTACCGATTTTAAATGTACCCATACCTCTTTGGAATTTCACTCAAAATACTTTCATTCACTACTAGCTGTTGCCCGCGACTTCATCCACGCAATATTAAGGTAAAAATTAGCCTATAATGCCGTCTATGTAAGCTACCCTTCAGTGAAAGTCCGATTGAAATGCCTACAGACAGTCAGACAGACAGACGAAAATAAAATTTAAATGCGATTTTCGTTATCAACAACGCAAATACTTCATCTTCCCGAAATCTGGTATTTTTCTTTTGATATTACAAACAGACAGTCCAATTTTATTATACGTATAGAAAACATGTCTCTCTTTATCCAAAGAGAATGAGAAAATTACACAATACCTAACAGTGTTGAACAACAGTTTGTGTTAGCGTTAGAGCAGCGCATTGTATATTATCGTTGCACGCACAACGGGAAGTGGAATTTGACCTATGAACCAACAGTCAGCGACGATAGCACAAACCTCTGTACATTTTGATTCATTGCCACATTTACAATACATCCATCTTGTTTTAATTATCTATTGTTAACTTTAATATGTAAAAAATAGTTTATGATAGAATAAGCGTAACAAATGTAGCCAAAGCGAAGAAAATCGCATTAAATTAAAACACATTGATGGAGAAATAGTTGTCTTATGTCTTGTTCCATGTCCCAAGTTTACGGTAACATATTTAGATATACATTTCATGTGACAATATTAAACACTTTTGTTGTCATACATGTCAAGAAAAAATTTAAATCGGTTTGACATAGTTTCCTGATGTAGATACAGTCTGGGAATTTGGTGGTTCACTTTGAACGTCTTGTACGCATTGTGAGGACAACGTATAGTAATTACCAATAGGACGCAGGTTTTAAATGTCGCTACGGAATAAAGTCAGCTAATTGCTTTTTATTACGCCGTTATATGCACAACACTATGCTAACGAATTCTTTATTTGTAGGAGGCAGTCTCGTTGCAAGGAACAAGCCATTTTGGCTGGTCGAACTCCACGGATGTCCGCGATTGTACTAATTTGTTTTTGCGTGGGAGAATACTAGAATGAGTTGCTTGAGGGTTTTCCCGTTCGATTATTATTGTAACAGAAATATGAATGCACGACATTTTATCAATATATGCCCATTTCAATATAAGCACACCACACAAGATGAAATCAACTTTGTTATTAAGATATGATGGGCGATTTTTGATTACGCTGTTTTAGAGTCACTTCATATTTGTTTTCTTTTGGTACAGAAGTAGTCTTAAGTCCTTGAGTAATCGTACTTATATGCGCAATTCATTAACGCAATGTGCCTGACAAATAGGGTAGTCAGACCATGACCTTTTTAGTCAAGTGTTTACATACTTGTACAAGTAACTTGCTAATAGAATGACTGTTCTTTTTTTCGCTTCCTAAACATATGTTAAAATAGTTTTATCTCTATTTTTTCAAAGCGTATGACAAAGATGATATTATTGGAAGTAAGTATCAAAAATGTTTACAGATGAGAAAATAATCCTGAAGTCGGTGTCGGGCCGGCTGCGGTCCGGCGAGCTGACGGCCATCATGGGCCCGTCCGGCGCCGGCAAGTCGACGCTCCTCAATATACTCACTGGATACAAGTTAGTACATCCTTAGAATTTATGATTGCCTGGTACTTGGTCAGCTATCATTATTTTTATTATAACTTTGAAATTCCAATGCTATGGTCGTAATTGTTATTTATTTCATCGTTAGTAAATTAATTGTGTATTTTTGCCCGTCAGCTTTATTTCCACTTTAATCATGAAATACAGCATTACATTTTTTGTATTTTCATGCATTTCGTTATTTTGTTATTCGTTAATTTAAGCTGAGTAATTATCTTTTATTAAGTGACGATTCCCTACTAAGTGAATATAACCGCGAAGATATATATTTTAACAATATTTTTTGATCACCTTTAAAATCTACAAAAAAATAATAAGGTTTGTAACTCACATTTGAAGGATGTTTTGTTAGAATAGCACCTCTCGTTAAAGTGACTACCGTATTTTTAAACTTTCTCTAAAAGAGAAGATGAGGCCATCATAAAGTGGGTTATTTTGTCATTTTTTTACCTTGATTGCTTTACAGTTACATATTGTACTTATGTTATGATTATTTTTAATAGAAACGATTTGTAACTTCAATGTGACCTTCAAAATTTTTGTGTATTGTTTTTTCTAGGTTTTATCAGACTTCTTAATTACTTGCTACATGTGTGCAGTCTAGGCTATACTATACTTTGCATTCAAAGTTACTTAAATTGGTTATTGTTATATAACATTCATGATTGATAACTACACGTCTAATTACCGTATATGTTTTGCAATATTGTTTACGTACTACAGTTAGACCTACTTTCCGTAGGACTCAATACGGTTTGCATATAGTTTCTCGATGATTCTAAACGTATTTGTTTTCGTCATGTTTTAGTTCAGTTTTATCTGTTATTCAATATAACCATAAGTTTCCACTGTTACTTATACAACACTAGCTGTAGCTCGCGACTTCGTCCGCGTTAAATTAAAAAAAAAATATAGCCTGTTACTCACAGATAAATTACCTTTGTAACGGTTAAAGTACTTGAAAATTACCCAGTAGTTTTTGAGTTATTACATATAAAAATACAATTTTTTCCTCTTTATAAGTACAAAGTACAATATTAATGCCATCCCTCACATTCTCTTTGTAAAACCTGAGACAGCAATATGTTCTTTCTTATCAGAATAAATCTTGTATATCTACAGGGCTATGTTTACATTTCACCAACTATTACTAAGACACCTCTATAGTAAACATTAATCACACATGGTTTACAATTATTATGTGAATTATTCCAGGAGGGTATTGTTTGCCAGCAGTTTCCTTTACAGCTCTCAAACCGACAGAGCGAAGAATTTGCAAACAATGGATTCCTCCGTCCTGTTACGCTAATAATTGCGTATACGCCGTCTTTTCGTATATATTTAAAATAAAAACTATAAGACGTAGGTATTAGTTGTTCGCGATACATTTGCTGAATTGGGAAATAGAAAATGTTGTATCTAAGCTTGTTGGCTTCGCAAAACAGTTACGAAACGCCTGTAGTTAGCAATCCACTGCTTATATTTGTATTTTTCTTCGTTAAAAATTTGATTTTTAATATAAATAAATTCATTCGTATTAAGGATGCCGTTTTAAAAGCCTTGTTGGACACGTTTTTGTAAGGTTTCAATAAATATAAGTTGTCCTACCATGTAATGCAATGCACAGGTCTGTCGATACGTCAAAGGCGCTCCACGACCTCGTGACCTACTATGTCTTCTGATAAGGCTAGGATCCGGTTTGATTGCACGTTATTGCTCACTACCTAGCTGTCTAGTCGATGTAAACATATGATATATCGTAGTCAATTTGTTAAACCGTCTATATATGTATGAATGTTTAATATCTATACTATTATAATAAAACGTAAACACACACTTCTTTGTTGCCTAAGATATCAGAAATTACAGCATATTTTTTAATAATTCTTTTTTTAATAAACAGTCCTACACTTATGTCATGCTTTAGGCTATATATTTTCACGCCATTAAACTTAGAGGGTAAATGTTTGGGATAAAAACCCTAATGTGGGAAAGAGACCATAAGTTTGCTGCAAACATCAAGAAAGAAAGTTTGCTAAGGTTTGTCATGTCATGACATTTTGACATTTGCTATTGGTAATTTGACAAATGTAAACAATAAAATAATTTTTCATAATTTCATGCGGATGAAGCCGCACGGGAACAGCTAGTTATGGATAATACTGCTAACTAAGAGTAAGCGAAAGTTTAGGATGGATGGACAGAAGATATCTATTGATTGATGAATAGATCAGGAATAATACTAAGACTATTTTTTTTTAATTCTACAAAACGTCCTGGACAATACTTCAAATTAGTGTTATAATTATTTTATACCTCTGTTGTGGTTGGGTTGATAAAATTATGTGTTTTAGAGAACGAGTTTTGTATTTTAAAATTCCCAGTATCAGGTGAATGTCCTTTGTATTTCATTTGATATACGGAGTTGATTTTGGAATCTAAAGCCATTGCCTGTGATACTTTTAACTTCAGTGTCTTGCCGCATATTTGGACTTATATGACTTGTAGGTTGAAGTCCAATGGTCTTTATCAAGTACAAAAGATCAAAGTGAACCGAGCATAGTTATAGAGCATCGTGTTAGACAGGAAAGACCTCTTTAATCAAATACGATTTGCTCACACGTACGAGCGCGTGCACAGATCGCTTACGTACAGTTTATAGTCGGATTTGCATACGGCACTTGCGAAACCGCACGTCGACATCTTAGTATGCTTCGCAACATGACTTGTGCAGGTAACCTCAAATGAGGTTTTGTTTTTGTTGGTATTGGTACGAGATATGTAATGGACCGACTCGATTTTAAAAGTTCATTGACCTCACAGTGTATTGTCGCGTTATTTCAAGTTGTAAAGTATTATTTTTTTAAACACATAAATATTCACAGCACTGACAGTTACGACGGGTACACGGTACGACGGATTACGGACCTCATTTGGCACGATTCTGGCACGTTCATCTCTCTTTGACAACTCAAACATCTTCTT
The DNA here is from genome assembly GCF_000836215.1 of Papilio polytes. Taxonomy (NCBI): domain Eukaryota; kingdom Metazoa; phylum Arthropoda; class Insecta; order Lepidoptera; family Papilionidae; genus Papilio; species Papilio polytes. Next base: position 1,291,880 of record NW_013527026.1, on the reverse strand, counting down.
TGGTTAAATAATTTCCTGATAATCCTATATCTACGAATATACTAATATTATAAAGAGGAAATATTTGTACTTTTGTATGTATTGAAATAACTCAAAAACAACTGGGACGATTTTAAAAATTCTTGCACCATTAAAAAGCTATGTTATTATTGAGTAACATAGGCTATGTTTTTTAATTTCACGTAAACGAAGCAGCAAGCGACGGCTAGTATTCAAATAAACAAAGAATCAGTACACACGTTTGTAAACTGTATTTTATACTTGCGTAAGTGCTGTACAGTACAAACTTGCGCTTCGACATGTGTTGATGACTAATAAGTAACAAAGACCATTGTCTAAGAAAGTTCTTTTATTATATTGTAATTTTCACCTTTATTTTGTATTTCTGAGTATTTCTAAGCTATGATAGACGATACTTGTTGATCCCCGCAATAACTGTTGTTGCGTGTAGACGTTCGTAGAAAATTCCCAGTCTCGACGAATTCTGGCGTCACGTAGTTCTTTAATAGGTACAGTCGCGGAAAATCGCGATGTCCACTTACAAAAATACTAAGGAGAAACACCAGATTCCCCGACTGTACTACACGAGAGGAGTTCTCGTGTAGTATAGTCTCTCTTGGGTCATACAAGTTACTGTAAAAAGTTCCTCTTGAGATCCTGGGATACTCTAATTATAATCGAAGATATTAGTGAGTACTCAAATAACCCTATCTTTCTCCTAAAGCAAGTTATCTTTTAAAGATTTCCCCTATATAAAAAAAAACATTCACAGTAGAATCTCCGTTCGTGCAACCGACTCATCTACTAACCAAAGACCGCTTTTTATATATTTTACTTGATATAGTTTTAATGGCGATGAATCAACACATTATAATAAATAACATAAATATATTAATTAGGCAACCCGGTAGTCTGACGTAGTTCTCGAACTGGTTTATATGTTTGGGCAATAATACCAAGGAAGTATTGTAATATTTCTCGTGATTATACCTTTTCTATCAAAATACACGAAAAACACAATTATAATGTTCTTTGTTTTATTTGAAACTTTTAATTGCATTAGGACTTTTGGCAATTTTTCACTACATATTTAAATTTTTAACATTATTGTTGGACTTGTGACGTATAATGGGTTCAGAGGGCTATCACTAATAATTTGCATGACAATTACAAAAACTCATTTGTAATATCGTGGACAAAATGGGTACCAGATTTGTTGGTATACGTTACATTCAGCGCGCACACCTATGACATAACTATCGCTCAAATGTTTCATCTTGCTTTGATTCCTTTGAGCTAAATGAAGGTGAGCACACTACTCGACTTTTAAATTGTGCAACTAAATATTTGAAGTGGCTGCAAAACAATTGACAAACGTTGAATTAGCTGCGAAACAATTGACAATCGTACAACTATTGTGCGATAGTTTAGTCAAAAGTGTTGGCCCGTTCGAATACAAATTTCGTTATCTTTAAATTATGTTAGCATTCTAGACTTTTCCTACATCCAAAGTTATAAATGCAATTGGAATATATTATTAACAAAATCTTTTATTTATCTGTGAATTTAAATCATGAATATTCATGAGAAATATTAGAGTTTACATGTATCGTTTATTTCCTTGCTTAATGTTGGCATACTTGTTATATTTTTCCATATAAGAGCAGGACATTAAGATTGCCGGTTGCTTACCTGTTCCGCGACCTTGGTACAGAATTATAATTATCATATAAAGACAAGATATAAATTTGCGAACGTCTCATGCGAGTAACGAGCTACGTGATCGCGATAATTTTAATAATAGTTTGGTTTTAAGATAAAGCCTTTAGTAATACTTAGAACGGATCACAGATCTAGATAAAATTTGACACAGATGTGGAACAAAATGTAAGGGCTCTAGGCTGTTACTTTTTTTTAATTTCACGTGGACAAAGTCGAAGGCATAATACAGTTTTTTTCGAATAATTTTAAAATGTTATTTACGTAATTTATGCATTATTACTTGATGATTAAGACAGTCATTTTTACAATACAATAGATGGTATTTAGGCTTCCTTCCTCCTGCCAGATAATAACGCAATTTTATTAAAAAAAAGAATAGCTTTCCGCATCGGTGAGTACAATAACAGCATAATGCCAAAATTAATTGAAATAATCGTTTCGTATGTACAGTCAGCTTTGTAAATATTCACAAACTTAAACTAATAATACCTAGAGTATTGATTTTCAGTGTCATAAATATGCATGCTTTTGTCTGTTAATAATATGTATTCATGGTCAGAAGCATACGAACGGATACTCGCACAGAGATTTTTGAAAACCCAAACCGTATACGTTTCTTGAATTTTGTTACTGTATACATATTTATGACGCTGACTGTACTATCGAATATGACCACATAATTATAATCCTGACGTTTACTTATTATTATTTCTGTATTATTATCATAAAGTAGTACTGCACTGTAGGAATTCCATTTTGTGGTATTTGGTTTTTAAGTTAATTCTGCTTAATGGATTAATTTCCCGCAGTTTACCTCGGCATTTCGTTGAATGTAATTGTTTTCACCTCGCCGGCCATTTCCGTTTTCTCACTTCGACAACAAGAAAATGATAGTTTACCTTAAAGTTTAACCTACAACGACCTTTATAATTGATTTTGGCATACTACCTGGAGATAATGAACTTTGGTCGGGCTTAATGGCAGCACGTTTCGAATGCTACCAGTTACTTCATTATATTGTACTTACATCTTTGAAGCATGAATTATAAATAAATCACATTTTTTTGTATCTCAAACAAGAGTCAAACAGTAAGGTCGAATTCTTACTTTGACCTGAAATTAAAGCCATTGCCCTTGCAGTTTTTTTGTTTTGGTAAAAACTAACACTGTAAATATCTTATGTTTCATATTCTACCAGGACATCAGGAATGGAGGGCAGTATCACTGTGAACGGTATGGAGCGCAATCTATCCAGCTTTCGTAAGCTGTCGTGCTATATCATGCAGGACAACCAGCTACACGGTAACCTGACAGTAGAGGAGGCTATGTCGGTGGCCACCGCACTCAAGCTGCCTAGTGCCACTACCAGGACTGATAAGGATGAAGTGGTGAGTACCAGGATACCAGAAACAACCTAGTAGAAGAAACAATAGATTGTAACTCTACTATTGTCTTCCAGATCCGAGAAATCCTGGAGACGCTCGGTCTCTCGGAGCATCACAAGACTATGACGTCAAATCTCTCAGGAGGTCAGAAGAAGCGTTTGTCAATAGCCTTGGAGTTGGTTAACAACCCTCCTATTATGTTCTTCGACGAGCCCACCTCGGGACTGGACAGTTCCTCCTGCTTCCAATGTATCTCGTTGCTGAAGACATTAGCGAGAGGGGGACGGACGATCATCTGCACTATTCATCAGCCCTCGGCTCGTCTTTTTGAAATGTTTGATCATTTGTACACGCTAGCTGATGGACAATGTGTCTACCAGGGCAGCACGGGGAGACTGGGTGAGTTATCTCAATTATAAAATGTAATAAATATCAAGTATTCGTTTGTTTTTCAAAATAATATTTTCTATGTCGTGGTAAACGACGTTTACTTATTTTGACTACAGAATCTTGAGTATCTATATGGAATTTGTAAAGTTAGACATTTAAAGCAAACAATATCTATATTGATTACAATTAATCTTGGTATTTTAGGACCTTTGTACACAAGACTACGCAAATCTGCGATTTTAGTCTAAGCGCTTTCGCAATAGATGTTTTCATAGTTACGCGTCGCCGACTACGATATCATGTTGCGTAAATCGCTATGAGATTGAAGAATTGTGTAGCTTTGTTTCCAAACGGCTTTAGTTGCTTTAACTTTTTTATTAATATAATTTAGGTTTAATAGTTTTTGGTACATTATTGTGTAGTGGAGTGGCTGGGCAGTCTCGGTCTGCAGTGTCCATCGTACCACAACCCGGCGTCGTTTATCATCGAGGTGTCTTGCGGCGAGTACGGCGACCACACCGGCAAGCTGGTGCGAGCTATAAACAACGGCAATCACGATATTAGGTATGCAAAACACACACACTTACTGTAGAGACCTCAGGTGACCACCTTCCTAATTTTCTGACGCTTGTTACTCAAACTTGTTAATTGACTTACAACCAAATACTGAAACGAATCTTCTGTAATTATTTCAATATTTTGAGTGGATCGGTCCCTTAGTTTAGTTTCTCAGATTAGTGTCTATATTAATAGAGAGTAAATAAATAAGTAAATAGTAACTAAATACTAATATCACGATTCTAAATTTTAAAAATGTATCCATTTTTTATTTAGTTTGACTACGTTAGTATTCATAAAAACCTTGGCAACGTCAATAAAAAAGTAAGGAATTATTCGAGTTTTTAAATGTAAATATTTGTTGTATTAATTAATTAAGACGAATTATAACTAATTTAAAACATTTTAATGTTTCTGTTTTTAGTTTTTATAAAAATAATAATTATCCAACAGTTTTTAATACACGATTCTTATTAAAATTGACGTAACATGCTAAAATAAATATTTTCACGACTGAAGTTGTATAATTTCCATATTAAAAATGTATTTATTTATAGAAACGGCGTACCCTTCCCCGATGCTAAGTTACCCGACTTCAATAACAAGAAAGATATGGAGTCTTCTTTGAGGTCCGCGGGACAATGGAATAAGAACGACCTCTCCCAAGTCCAGGAGAAGTTCAGTGATGAACATAAGGAGGTGAACGGAACCAATAATCTGCAGAACGGATTATTGCAATATGCTGCTAATGAAATTGCTAAAGGGAAAGGTGAGAACACAAATTCACGGCAAAATATTAAAACGACTTATGTTCTATTAAAATTTTGACATGTGAATAGTATAGTGTTTGAGAATCGGTTTAGAATTCTGCCACCAATGTAAATATTTCAGAAATTAAAAACGCTTGAAAATCTAAAATTGACATCTCTAACTAAAAATTATCATAATAAAATTATATTAATAAAAAAAGACTGCTTTTCGATCTAAATATGAATTTTAAAAAATATTCTACAAAATTGATAAATAGGATCATGTATTACGGTAAAATATACTTTTGTGACAAGATAACAAAGAACATTCTCTCAGATTTTGACAATACATTGTTTTAAATATTTCTACATCAATCAAATGTCAACTTTGTTGGACACACAATAAGGGTCAAAATGCATTAAGGTCATTGCTCTTAGTGATGCTAAAATGAATTTAATCTTGTACCTATTTTTATAATGAATTTGAGTAAAGTAAAATGTGACTTATTGGTTGTGGTTTGTAGTCTAAAATTGCTTGTCTGCATATTGAACGTTTTAAAATATTTTATTTGTGAAATTTGTCTATTAATAGATTTTCAATGTTTCTTGGAATGATTTTTAACACTATTTTAATTTATTTAATGAATTCTTGTGTCTTAGTTTCACATCTGATTGAAATTTAGAAACATAGTATAAATAACATTTTGAAATTAAATGCAGATATGCTAAATATTTAATTATGATTCGTAACCTTTAGTTTAGATTATTTTGATGTTATTTATATCTTTTTTTATTTTATTATACACAGGTAAACAACAAAAGATCCTTTCAGGTAGACCAGAGCGTAGAGTAGATCATATTTTTATATAAAATTAAGTTTTATCTGATTTGAAAAATGGTTTATTTTTAATATGTAACGCTTGCTTTTGTTACAAAAATGCTTCTAAAATATAATTAAAACTATTTTCAATGCAATAAAATTCAATTTAATTTGCTATAAAAAAAATCTATGTTGCACTCCGATCTTTGAACCGACCCTAAAATACATCGTCGTTTAAGTTCTAATACCACGGATGTAATATCAATTTTTCAGAAGAGAGAATAAAACTGCATAATTTTCTTAAGATATACTAATACAGTGTTTGTGTACTTTATTATATGTTTATAAATAATATAAACGATGCGTCTACCGATTCTCTAGCATATATCATCACAATAGCCAAAAAGTGACTTACATGGTGTTATAGTTTCAACGATAGAATCAATTAAATAAGCCCCAATAGCCTAATGGTTTTGAGTACGGGATACCGATCTTGCGGTCAAGGGTTCGAATCCCGCCATTCGACTTTTGCCGTGAAACATTTACACAAGCCTAGAGCTTAGTTGGAATGGTTAAAGGAAATATTAGTAAATTAACAAAAATCTACTAATATTTTTAATAAAAATCTTATTCTATTTTGGTCGTTTAAGCAGTGGTTTTGAATGTATTCCAGCAGCAGAGCCTATCGTGGTGCAGCTGGAGACGGAGAAGGTGGACAACGCGGAGGAGGCGCTGCTGGGCGCGGCGGCGAGCTGCCCGCGCCGCTACGCCACTTCCGAGCTCACGCAGTTCTGGGTCGTCTTGAAGAGGACGCTGCTCTTCAGCAGGAGGGATTGGGTGAGATTCACAAATTACCTTTCTAATATAAAGATTTATCATACTAATATTATAAACTAGCTTACATCCGCGAGTCTGCGTGGCATTAAAATAACAAAAGTGTGTAGCCTATGTGTTCTTCCAAATTATCCCCTACGTTTATACCAAATTTTATCCAAATCTATTCAGCCGTTTGGGCTACAAACTCTAGCAAACATCCATCCATCTAAACATTCGCAATTATAATATTAGTATGATTATTATGATGTGATTAATGTATGGATATTTTAGAGAATTTGTAGCCCTAATAACTAAACCTATCTCGACGAAATTTGACATAGATGGAGCACATAATCTGTAAGAAAACATACTTTTGGTTGAAGCAAGTGTAAAATAATAGTTAACTAATAAATTATACCTATAGTTTTACGTAAAGTTTTTTCTTTTGGCGTAGGTTAACGTCAAATCATCCTTCTTAAGTACTATGTTGTCACAGACGCTGATGTACCTTCGGCTGTTCGCGCACATCCTGGTGGGGTTCCTGATCGGCGCGCTCTACTACGACATCGGCGACGACGGCTCCAAGGTGCTCTCCAACCTCGGCTTCCTCTTCTTCAACATGCTCTTTCTCATGTACACCTCCATGACCATCACCATCCTCAGCTGTAAGTTGAAACTTTATTGCTTGTTCGTCACTTTATACAGCCATATTGCTTACAGAAGAAAGTTTTTTTTTAAATTTGTCTAATGTGAATTTGATATTTTAATCAATATAATTATGTCTATTTTATATCTTACTAATATTATAAATGTGAAAGTTTAGATGGATGGATGTTTGTTAGAGTTTGTAGCCTAAACGGCTGAACGGATTTCGATAGAATTTGGTATAGATGTAGAGAATAGTCTGGAAGAACACATAGGTTACTTTTATCCCGGGAATAGTTACGGTTCCCGTGGGATTCATAAATTTGTTTTTTTTTTAATTTTTACTCGATCATTCAGCAACGGTTCAACATATCTTATTGAAATTTGGCACAGATATAAATAAAGTCTGGAGTACATATGGAATAACATTCATCACCGAGAAATGTTCGATTCCCGGGAGATACGTAGCATTTTTTATTTATATAGTTCGTTTTCTAATACCACGTCGCGGGTAACAGCTAGTGTAGTAATAAATAAGAAATATGAAAAATCGAAAGAAAGAAAGCAAGACTTATTGTTATTTGTTTGCAGTTCCCCTGGAGATGCCGGTGCTGGTGAAGGAGCACTTCAACCGCTGGTACTCGCTGCGCTCCTACTACCTCGCCATCACCGTCTCTGACATACCCTTCCAGGTACACTTTTATTTATTTATTATTTCATCATTTCCCCTGCCTTATCCTACTCCCGTAGGGTCAGCGCACCGGGTTTTCATCCTCCAAAGCATTCTATCATCCGTCTTCTCAGTCATCACTCCCTTATTGATCATGTCACCTTTCACGCAAACCTTTATTTATTTATTATTTATTTATTTCAATCTTTATGCACGTCTTATAATACAAATGTTCAAACTATGCTAATACAAAAAACTTGCAAGGGCGGCCTTATTGCTATAAGCAATCTCTTACAGGCAACCCAAGAGATTATACCAATTTCAATAAGTTGCCATTGGTATAACTCCTTGAAATTCTAACTAGTAAATGAATACTGGCTTAAGTTACATTGTTTTTAATAATGTATAGTTTTATTACTTCAATAATTGTTTTTTTTTCACGCTATTAAACTGGGGGGGGTAAATATTTTGGATAAAAACCCTAATGTGGGAAAGAGACCATAAGTTGCTGCCAACATCAAGGAAAATAGATTGCTAAGGTTTGTCATGTCATGTCATTTTGACATTTGCTATTAATAATTTGACAAATGTAAACAATAAAATATTTTTCTTATAATTTCATGCGGATGAAGCCGCACGGGAACTGCTAGTTAATAATATTTCATGTGAATTTAAGAAAACTGTTGATTGTTTACCGAAAAACGACATTTTTTCTGATACTGCGTCATTATTCCTTAGAACATTAACTACAAATGTTTCATTAAAACCATTTAAATAACTATTGTTCATTTTTTTCTAATTCAATTTAGAATTGTTACTAAAGACTTTGTTTTATCTATAAACTAGCTGTTCCCGTGCGGTTTTATCCGCATAAAATTATAATCACTTTATTTTATTGTTTATATTTGTCAAATGTCAAAATTCAAATGCATAAATGACAACTTTGCTTCCTTGATGTTAGCACCTTGTAGTTTATGGTCCATTTCCACATAAGGATTTTTGTCCCAAATATTTACCTCCTAAGTTTAATGGCGTAAAAATATATAGCCTAAAGCGTGACATAAGTGTAGGGCTTTTTATTAAAAAAAGAATTATTCACAAATATGCTGTAATTGCTGAGATCTTAGGCAACAAAGTGTGTGTTTACGCTTTATTATAATAGTATAGATGTGTTTGCCTATAAATGAAACATGTTTATGTTCACATTTTTAACGTTTTGTTGGCATTCCTATAAAAATAAATAAATAATGGCTATATTATATGTTTTTTAGGCGATATTCTGCGTGATCTACGTGGTGATAGTATACCTGCTGACGTCACAGCCGCTGGAGTGGTCGCGGTTCGCGCTCTTCCTCGCCTCCTGTCTGCTCATCTCCTTTGTAGCGCAGAGCGTCGGCCTCGTCGTCGGCGCCGCCATGAACGTGCAGGTACTGGCTTACTGGCATGACTTCAAAATCTATCCGCCATAATGACGACCACTGTCCATAGACATGCAATACAGTAAAGAGGATATGGCCACTTCTTGTGTATTCCCATCCTTTTCTTATAACGATAGATATAAGAAAAGGATGAGAAGGGAAAAAGATTATTAGTAGAGAAAGGGAAATTTTTCCTCTGATCACGTATCAGATGAAACGTGGAATTGCTACCACTTCACGCCTGTCTTATGTGTGGTATTTATAATAAAATCATTTAATACATTTAGAAGGCAAACATAATACATTTTATACCACATTTTATAAAGTATTGTGGGTAAAAAGGGAACAAAACAATCAAAGAAATAAAAAAACAATTATTAGCAAATAAAAAATAAACAATTTTGGACTAAGTTTGCAATAGAGCAAACAATCATATATCACACATTTGCACAAGAGAAAAGCTTTAGATTCGTAAAATCATTTTCTAAAATAATACTTATCTAAGAAACTAAAGAGTTTTATTAAATTGCTATCAATCGCTGCAATTTTTGTCATCATTTTTTGACGTGTGTGTGGTAATTAAAATTAATCTAGTATTATTCGGTTTCCAGAACGGTGTGTTCCTCGCGCCTGTGATGTCGGTGCCGTTCCTGTTGTTCAGTGGCTTCTTCGTGTCCTTCAACGCCATTCCAGTATACCTGCGCTGGATCACTTACCTCTCCTACATACGGTACGGCTTCGAGGGCACCGCGCTCGCCACATACTCCTTCAACCGCACCAAGCTGCAGTGCCATCAGGTAACTATGCCAATAAACTATGACATTTAACTATTACACTACACCACATTACGCCATATCACATTAAGTGTAATGTAGTGACATCACGCCACACCACACTATGCCCCACTACACTACACCACACCACGTCACACCACACTACGCCACACCGCACAATACTACACTACATCACATCACGCCTCACGGTGTAACCATATCTCGTCACACTACATTATACTACAACACGTCATACTACACTACACCATATTACTTCAAATTACACTACATTACGACCAAATATATTAAAAAAATATAGAGAAACATAGTTGACACATCACATAAGACTTTTTTCACATCACTACTAGTGATGGCCACAAAACTACATGTCAATATAATAATTGTATTTAAAATGATTGCCAATAGGTGTCATTAATTAAAATTTGAATGTTTAAATTTAATTTCTCACACTGTTTAGTTTATTTTGTAATAAAATATGGAACTTATTATAACTTTGTAAAATGTTTTATCACATGTCAATAAGTAGAGAAGGTGACAATAAACTTGACAACATAGTACTTTTTAAAGAAGTTACCGGTGAAAAAATATTTATTATGTCTATGTATTTCTTAAATGCCTTTCAGATATAGATAAATTATCATATTGTAATATATTTTCAGACGTACTGCCACTTCAAGGATCCGAACACGACGCTGGAGGAGCTGGACATGCTGGACGCGGACATCGCGCTGGATATCGCGGCCTTGTGCCTCATCTTCGTGGTGCTGCGCGTCTCCGCCTTCCTCTTCCTGCGCTGGAAGCTGCGCTCCACCAGATAACGTGTATCTCACTGTCTTTACAAATATCTACAGGTGAAAGGATAATTGTTTCAACCGCCGTTTTAGGCAATACTGTATATATGAAATCTATACTAATATCGACTGGTGAAAGGCTTTTTGTATCAACTGACATTTAGGCGATATTGACTTATATATATTCAGAATCAGTGAATTTTTCTGCGTCGTTAAAAATAATGAAAAATGTAGAATAGGGAATATGCGAGTATTTTTTTTTCTTTTTTTTTTAACGATTCTACTTGTTATAAAATGACCACAAAAAATTGACGCGAAAATATTCAACCATTGAGCTAAAAATAATAAAATAAAATTAAGTCAATAGACAATTGACGTCAATCGTCTATTCCATTCATAACATACGCTCAGATGTCACTTCGACGTAAAACACAACAAAGTTTCTCAAGGTCAAAAAGTCAAAAATCGTTTCATTTTTATTATTACTGGTACAAATAAGTGGTAATTAATAATTCTATTCATTAGTTTTTTTATTTTAAAGTTGGTTTTGGTATCGTGTTTACAGTAAAATACTTCCAGAGTGTATTTCTATATAAACTAACGTAAATGAACTGTATTGTCAACGCAGCGACGCCATATTAGATGAGCCACTTGCTTCGACCAATAGTGTGCGTTTTAGAACTAGCGAGGGAATTTGAAAAAAGACACTTTTTAATGATTAAATTTTGCCACTAAATCATATAATGTTTAAAAAAATCTTTGCAGGACTGTTTTTATAGTAATAAAGTATACTTAAAAAAAGTTTGGTACAATTTGGCGTCATATGCATATTGCCTATTATAGTAATTTTAATCTAGTACCGGTCTGAAAATCTTTCAATTGAAATTATTTTCAAGATTTGGTTTTATGTCTTTTTTCTAAAAATGAAAACATTTAACCTAATGGCGCTTAAAACAAATAGCCTTTCACCCATCGATATTAAATTTTAAAACTTTTAAAACGTAATTGGTTAGTAAACTCGGCTTTCAGATCCATTCATCTTTATACTGGACAGGATTATTAACATTTTAACGCTTCGTAGAATTATTTTACTGTAATTTCATGTAACGCTTTTATATGATCGGATCTTATGGCATTTTTTTTTAATTAGATGGACGGGATTGCTAGTTTATAAGAGTTACCAGTAAGTAAAAATTACCTAATTTCTTTCGATATTACACCATTTTGGAAGCAAAACCCAACTATATGTTTATTATTTGTAACTTACGAATGTCCATAGTAATCATACTAATAATATAAATGCGAAAGTTTAGATGGATGTTTGTTAGAGTTTGTAACGTAAACAGCTGAACATATTCCGATGAAATTTGGTATAGATGTAGAGGATAGTGTGGAAGAACACAGGCGGACACAACTAGCGGACGGGGTCATGGGCGAAAGCTAGTTTATAATTTAAATGACTACATATGATTTTTTTTTCTGGAAATTCGATAATATAAAAAATGGGACCCACCTGCAAGCATTACGTTTCGGATAAAAAATGAATTATCAATATCGGTCCACTAGCGGCGGAGTTATGCCGTAACACACATAAAAAAAACATACAGACGAATTGAGTACTTCCTTATTTTGGGAAGTCGGTCAAAAATGTCAACATTCCGTGCTATTGGTTTTTTTATTGTTCAAAATATGACGCTTTTAATACGAGATTGTCATTTCACTTTGCAAATTGCCATAAGATTCTTGCAAGTCTAATTTCAAAGCAATAATTGTCATATCCAAGTATCTGTCCAATATAGAGGTAAATGGAAATATCCAATTAATATTTAGTTGGTATAACCGCAGTTATTGTGATAGTGGGATATCTTCGAATATAAGAATTATTTAAGATTTTAATTTTAAACTTTTTATTAACCAAATATAAGAATCAATACGTAAAATGACAATAGGAATGTTATCCGCCATTTTGTATTACATTTTTAATAAACTGTAAAAATTGGCAGAGACTTATGACGTCAGCTAAAAGAATGTACTGGTCATTGAAAACCGTTAATTGAAATCGAACGCCAAATAACCGCTTTATAAAATATTTATAAAGATTAACGGTTATTAAGTTAATTGTTTACATTTGTCGCTATTTCGACTGTAAAATTATTTTCCCTTAATCTATACTTCTATACTAATATAATAAAGCGTAAACACACACTACTTTGTGGCGCAGGATGTCAGCAATCACAGCATATTATTGAATAATCGTTTCTTAAATCAAACGTCCTGCACTTAGGACACGCTTTAGGCTATATATTTTCACGCTATTAAACTCAGGGAGTAAATAAAATGGAGAAAACGTACATGTGGAAAAGGGACCATAAACTACAAGCTGCCAACATTAAAGAAGCAAAGTTATTATGGTAATGGTAATTTTGACGGCAATTGAAAGAAAAAGAAATTGACAAATGTAAACAGTAAAATAAAGTTTTTTTTTAATCCTTGCGGAAAAAGCCGCACAGGAACAGCAAGTAAAAGATAATTTATAGAATTATATCCTAAGGGCGTAATTTCATGTGTTTGAAATTGGACATATTGAATTTAAATTAATTTTATGTAAATTTATGTATTCTTTAGGTGATTGGTAGAGTAAATATAATATATTTGAGAGACTGCTCTGTGATATATGTCTTTACACAAAGCGTAAAAAATATAAAAAAAACCTAGTATTTGTGTTTAAATGAGAAATAACGAATAAACCAGAAATTATAAAATTTAATATGTAAGAACCATTTTTAATAGAAAAGCAAGATGACAAGTGACATTAGTGCCTTATTTTTAATCTGTTTTAAAATTATTTTTAATCATAAACAGTTTCTGTTACCTTTGTGTTGGGACATCTATACGAAAAATAGTTTATAAAAAATATATTTTTCTTGTTGTCATGACAATTTATAAAAAATGTTACTAACAAGTGCCTTTTTAAATGAGTGCTCAAAAGATAATTTTAAGAATGTTTATACTAGATTAAAAAAAAAAGTTATTTACAATTTCATGAATTATAAATATTTTTTGAATTTAATGTAATATAGATTAAAATATTATTTCTTGATCAAAATCTGGATAACGCTTGTTGATTTTTTCTTGGAAAACTAACAGTTTTAAATTGTACTTTATTTTGAGTTTGAATGAATTATACAAAAAAATGTTGGTGATATCTCACTTTAGCGATTTCTAACATGTTAGTTTTCAATTTGAGTTTTGGCATTTTATATTAGTGTTGCCATAAGTTGCCTTAAAAATTATATTTCAGAGGTACTTCTAATTTATCTTGCCGTATCGGCTTGCCGTTCAATTGAATAAAATATGCAAATAGTTATTTGAAATATTGGAAAAAATACTTTGTGACATTTTAAATATAATTATCAATTTTATCAATGTTTAAGAATTATTTTAGAATTTGTGTAGAAATATGTATTTGTACTTAGTTATAAAATCGTTTAGAACAATTAAATGGTCCAATAAATGTATGGTTAGTACTGGTGATATATAAATGATTGTTTTCTATATTTTATAAATAAATGGTAAATAAATATTAATATGCATTTTATTTGTGGTTTAAGATATTTATTTCTCTAAGAATATAATCAATTTTTTTTTATTTCATAGACAAGATAAATGTACCTTATAACTAACATGAATATTCCATTAAATAGATTTAAGCGAAGCTGGTAAATGCGTTAAAAAAGAATTTAAAAATATGCTTGTACGCTAAATTCCAGTAATATAAAACTATCTCAAGTAAAAAGCAAACACCCGAAACACAATAACCAAACGCGAGAATATGCCAAGGAAATGAAATATTATTGACCTTTCGAGATTTCAGGATATATTTTTTATTTTGTTCGTAATAGAAATCATTTAAATATTTATCAATCAAACCGCTTTCTTTTAATCTTAATGTATGCAAATGTAATCTATCCAAAAATGGGAATCCTTTGTCCAAATAAATTGCATATAGGATTTTAGTATAAGGCTGCTTAAAAGAATATAGAAGATCGATCCCGTTTTCGCAAAACTTCCATTTACTCTGCTGATATAAAGAATTTAACGCTATTGTGTACAATACGTAAGATTTACTAACATCTTGCAAACATTTTATCTGCAAATCACATTCTTGCATTGAATCTTTCAAATTATCTATATTTCTAGAAAAATCTATAAAAAAAGTACTAAAATGTGGGTTTACTTTATATTTAATTAAATCATTTTCGTTCGATATCTGATAATTATGGCTAGGGTTTGTTAAAAGTCCTGTCAAATGAGTTTGGTAATAAGTGCCTATAAGATAAGTGAAGGCAACCCAAAGTACAAATAACCATCGAGTTTTTTTCTTACTTCCCAATTTACTACCGTGCTGAAATAAATTATCTATCATCATTAATATTAAAGCACCTTTATCGATATCATAAAATACATTAACTATAGTAAAAAATATGAAAAACGTCGATAAAAATAAAACCCAAACATCACTATCGAATGTTAGATACACTATTCTCCAGAATGGTACAATATCTGCCTTCTTGACTATTATTTTTAATTCGTCAACAAATGTCACGTGTCCCCATAAATAGCTGAAGGCTTTTGCTCTTTGTTCTAACAACATTATAGCACCAAATAACATATCGACTTTGTGTTGGTGAACAAACTTGATTGGTCCAGTAACCGCCATATCACTAACCATAGAGAATTCTTCAGCATCATCATACTTCACATAAATGACATCAAATCCCTCCAATTCACTTATAACTCCAATCACATATTGTTCAACTCCTAAATTTTTCATATTTCTTATATCTTGTTCTTCGAACGACGAGAAAGGTGGTGAATCAGTAATCAACGCTTGGAATGAACAATTCTTTATTTTTTTCGATTCAATCGGATATAATTCCGATAAATTAGTTTCGAAACATCCTCCAAGAGGTATAATACTGTCAAACTTTTTTCCACAAGAATTATTTTCATATGGATTAAAAGTATACAAATTAATATCTTTTGAATTGATAATAACGACATTATTTATACGATATTTGATTAATTCTTGGAACAATTTAATCAGTAAATTTTCAGCATTCGCTATTATAAGAAATTTCACATCTGGTTTCCAGTTGATATCGTATTGTATGGTTTCTAGTATTTCAGTTATATTGTCTTTAACGGTTATAATGTACGCATCATTAGAAACTTGCACTTTGGATTTCATTGTTCGTATCACAATTGTCACAAAGTTCAAATTGTTGATTGTTTTAATTATTTCTTTGTCATCGTATCCTATATAGGTAACTTTCGATCCCTTATTTAATCTGTGCGTCACTATTTTATTTACGCAAAGACCAACGTTTTTATTATCTTCGGAATTTTGTATTATGCAATAAATTAATTTAAAAATATTCATAAAAAAAAATAGACGTATGAGTTGCATTGTCGGTGTATTATTATTGCCGTTTTTCATTGCTATCGACGTTTTTGTACTGAATTAGTTAATTCTGTGTAGCATCAATTAAAATAATTGCGATCGTTCGACTAAAAGATTTTAGTTTTTTTTTTCATTTAATTTCTTACTTAAACAATTAAAACTTTTAGACGTTATATTTGTTTATTTACAAGAATAGAAAGGTCCATTTCAAGGCCGCGATTCATTACCTTAGACTAAGAAATCTAAATACATAGAGAGTGAGGAGAAAGCAATAAAATTAGATTTGCTATCTCCATTATTCTCCAAAGAATGAGAAGGAAGACTATAACATAACTAACGGTCATATTTCATGCTTCGTAATCTGATAATATTCCGTTGACATTGTTTTTCAAGATTATTATCGTTAACCAATAAAGGAATTCATTTCATTAATTGTTACAAAATTCGTTCAGTAATTTGAATTGTTTTTTTAAAGTGCTAATAAAATAGATTTGAATTCTGTAGAACGATGTTTATCTTTAAATAATACAGAATAGATTAAAATATTCTCCTTTAATCATATTTAAATATAACCTTATTGTAACTGTTGTGAAGTTAATTTTTAACTATTAACTTCAATTAGGTAATTTGTATTCAGTAATAAAAATAATTGTAAGAGTTTATTGTACAGTTTATTGTATTAGACAGTGGTAGTGCCCGCTTTAACATCTTAGCACGAATGGGCCGGCACGCCCGGTGTAATACCACGACCACACAGAAGACAGGCGTGAAATGGAAGCAATTCCGTGTTTCGTCTGATGAGTGTGGTGCCGGAGGCCTAATTTAAGTCCTTTTCTCTTTACCATCCTTTTCTTATAAGGAGAGGTTGGGAAGGTGAAGTGGATTTGACGGTGGAGAAGATGCATAGGAAGGGGAAATATCCTCTTTATGTGCGTCTCCTTCTCCGTCGTATAAGGGTAGGCAACGCATCTCCAATTGCGGATGTCTATGGGCAGCGGTCGTTTCACCATTTTGGCGATTTTAGGTGACCACTTGCTCGTTTGCCACCCTATGCTATAAAAAAAGTACAATTTAATAAATGTTATTAAAAGCATTTACTATCTTAATATTATATTACTATTATGGCTTTCACCCGCGACTCCTACCGCGTGGAATTAGAAAAAAAAAACAAAGTGGCCCATGTGTTCTTCCAGACTATCCTCTACATCTATGTCAAATTTAATCGAGTTCCATTCATCTATCCATCTAAACTTTCGCATTTATAATATTACTGAGATTTTATTCTATTTGCAGTGTTTAAAGCAAATCCAACGAGAACCGGTAGGTATCAAAGCAAAGGTAACTCTTCTCAGTTTTATTGATTTTTTTTATTTGTATTCTAAATTTAAATTACAATAAATAGTAATAGACATGCACGGAGCTGGCATAACATTAACAACAAAACTGCATTATTTGTGGCCAGTATGTCCTAAAATTTTTATTTGAAAATATTAAATTTACGTAATCTCTTAAATGTAAGAAAAAATTGCAACATAAATAGATCTTACCAAATGCTCAGATTGTTTTAAAATATGACGCACGAGATCAGTCTTATCGTTATATTAATCAAAGCACAACATAATTATTTTGTAAATGTTTTTACTTTCAAATTATAAAAAAAAAACTCAGTAAAAATCGTAAGTTGCATTTCGCTCCGCTTTGCTTTTCGCAATGGTGTGTAGCAACTAAGGCGAGTCTTGCTTTAGATTATTTCAAATGATATATAAGTTATGTCTATAATACGAGTACAAATGTAATTTAAGACCAAATATGTCTGTGAATATATGTCCACTTATGGCTTAAGATTGCCTTCACAATGCTACCCAAGTACAATCACGGCCTTTCGCAGTGTTTTACTTACAGAAAAAACTCCTTGTTCTTGAAAAGATAAACTCCGTCTACTGACAAATAACCAATTAGGTAGTAGACTTGCGAAATGGGATAATCATGAGAAGAATTTAGAAGTGTACTATCCGACGACCTACAAATTATTCAAACGATTGTAGCTTATAAGGTACATTTCCTCCTATTATCTTTGAATCACATGGTAACATAGATAACAATGTTCACAAATAAATCACCAGTTCAGGATTAACTGAACATAAATTTTATAATTACACTTGGTAACCGGCGTTGTTCGCAAAATTAGATCTTTTATAACTAGCTGTAATCGTTACGTCATATGGTTTGTGTGGTGCACCACGCAACTCGTTGCACTTCCTCTGTGAGTAACAAAACAATAGAAAACCAAACATTGTTCCGCCGAAACTAGCGCTGCTCAAACTTTCCTTCTGTTAGGTGTAGAATATTCAAAGTGCTTTAGTTCTTCAAAAAACTATAGAGTTGTTTTTTGTTGAAGCATAACTAAATTCGGCCAGTAATTTATTTCATACTAGCTGTTGTTAGCGACTTCATCCGCGCGATATTAAAAAAACTATATACAGTCTATGTTACTTACTGATAACGTAGCTTTTTAATTGTGTAATTTTGAAATCGGCCTATTAGATTTTGAGTTATTTTAATATATACAAAAATACAAATCTATCCTCTTTATAATATTAGTATAGTATACATCAAGTAAAATATTTGATAAAAGAGATTAATTATGACGTAAAAACCGATGCTTGTATGACGTCACTCGTTAACTGATGGTAATAAGGAGACGAGGACGAGAGGCGATTGTTAATCGGCAAACCTTTTAGGCTTTGCTAACACTAGTTTTAGTGCAACAAACTTGTCCTTCAGGTGGAGTTTGACACTGAAAATTGCTCTGGCAAGTATTTTGACACTTTTTGACATTTATAGAGATTCTTTGGTTTTATTTACTTTTCTCACTGGACTAGATAAATACTGTACATATCTTTTTGAACTTTGAGAGCCACTCTTTTTAATTGCGCTGTGAATGAACTGTGGGCTAGCTACAGTATGCATCTAACTTAGTCGCAACTTGTGAGCGGCGTAGAGTGGACGTGACGTGAAGTGTATGAAATAGTGTTTTCAGTGAATGGTCACAGATCGCATGATATATTTATGTTATGAATTAAGGTAAGAATACTTTACAATTGTGGTGTCCAAAAATTCAGGGATAACACGGCAAAATTTTATTTATATTTTCCGCAATTCTTTGTAATAAGGGATGGATATTTAAAAGCTTATGGTTAACCCTAATATAATTGTATTAATAAATATTAAACTGAAGACGTTAACTTTCATACGCTTTTTTACTACCAGTTTTTTTTTATAAATGCTTGTGTATTTATTCTGAAATGTAATAGGCAGGTATTTTCTAATAATATTAATAATTCCAGAAACAGTCTTTGTAGAGTAAAAAAAGGCATATTTTATTTCAACACAATAACAAATTAAAATACAATGAGACATTGTTTTTTATTAGGTTGATAGATTTTCTAATTCAATTAAAAAATAAACGAGTAACACGCTATTAGCCCAGAGGTGTAGACAGAATCAAGTAATATCAAGTCTGGGATGGATGAATACCTAACCCTACTAATGCGAAAGTTTAGATGGATGGAAGTTTGTTAGAGTTTTCCGCCCAAACTCCTGAACGGATGTCGATGTTTGACATAGATCACAGTCTAAAAGTCGTAGGCTTTTCTTAGTTTCGGGGGAAATCTTAAGATTTACTAATGACGCTGACGGAGTCGCGGGCGAAAGCTAGTATTTTAAATAAATGCATAAACCATCCAATGTCGTCTCTTTAGTATTATTAACAATTGATACCTTCCGGCGTTTACAATAAAAATGCCATCATTCAATTTGGCATGCATCATCCAATTTGCTACCGAATATTTCTCAAGATGAATTGCGAATCAACAATATAATTCTATTAATAGTGATTTACTCAAAATAGGTAAATATTGATCAATATGCAACGTTTAGGATTCCTTCACAGACCGGAGCGTAAAACAAAGCAGATGTTTAATTCAAATGAAATTGAGCTTTAACTGAATGGAAAGAGGTTGAATTTACTTTGTCTTTTTTATGCGTGCTCTTGTTAAGAAAATCCAAATATAGGTAAAGGGGGTAACCGTAAGGTTCCATTGCAGAGGAATAATCACGAGAACTTATCGTCATCACTCTTACTCCTATCCAAATAGAGAGAGCAAAATTAGATTTCACCACTGATGTAGAAATTCACGATAAGTCAATAATTCTTGTATTTGAAACCAGAAGAGTTGGCAGAGAGCCAAATGTTTCGTCAGTACGCTGCGTGACCTTCATGCAACTGTAGGCGTTTCAATCATCGTCTCTCAGTTTTGATCTTGCAAAATTTATCTGATTATGACTATACACTAGAGTGGTTGTAAAAAATTAGATACAACCTTTTACATACAGTCTTTTTGGCCGATATAAATTTAGTTTATAATAATATTGAATTATTAAATTAGTGTAATTTTGACTAAGAAAAATTTATACTAGTTATTGTAATTAATTTAGTGGCTTTTAATTCGCTTAATTAACAAAATAATTACATAAGATTGGTGCATATGTTAGATTTTTTATCCTATTTCCTAATTAGGTTTCATAATTTTTACAAGAACTTACAGCGTCACTGTAGTGTGTAAACACCTTTAGAGCGACCTCTAAAATTTGGTGGCTTATTTTGATAAACGTTGTTACTAAATACATTTAAGAAAGTAGTAAGCAAGTATCGTTACAACTGGTTTGGTTGCAGATTAAAAATGGTTTCAATGATTACAAATATTACTCTAGTGTTTTGATTTTATATCTTTTTGACCGACTCCCCAAAAGAAGTACTCAATTCTTCTGTATGTATTTTTTTATTTTTTTTATGTGTGTTACGGCATAACTCCGCCGCTAGTGGACCGCTTTTGATAATTCTTTTTTTATCAGAAAGGTAATGCTTGCAGGTGGGTCCCATTTTTTGTTTGATTTTTGAAGTCAAAGACTACCACGTAGTTAAATAGTTTAGCTCAAAATCGCGCCACGAAATTTAGGGACATTTTTTTACTATAATATTATGACCATATGTTTTGATAAGTATTGACATAAATGCTCTATTTTTCCGGTTCAAATGTCGATACAATCATTTGTTTAGTTTTATCAAGTTGACATACTTTTGTGAATTGATACGCGGTTTTCCGTTGCGAATAAAATTGACGTTTGCGTGAGTCGTGAGTCTGGTGTCATAGACATTAGGTTCTCATGTGTTGGATGTAAATTAAACGTTCGATTTTTAAGTCGTATTTGAGTATTGAATAGCTAGTAAAGTAGAGGAAAAGGTAACGTCAGAGGGTCTATCACGAATATTTGTTAGTATTTTATTATAATTTTACATACTATTCGTGATATCTCTGTAAATGAGATGTGAGATAGATTTACTGAGGACAGAGGAGGGGTACTAAAAAGTATTTCACCTTGTACATCTCCAAAACTAAAACCACTTTAGCTTATGCCTTTTATTCATATGTTGATAAATTGTGATTTCAATCTGGAAAACGACGTTTTACTAAACATTTCTCATATTTCAATATTTATTAAAGTTCAGACGTTTCCGCAATATATTTCCTAACTGTTTGCAATATGCATCGCTTGTAAACGCTGAGTAAGTGTGCTTTAGAAATATTGACTCTCCTATGCTATGCGTATAACAAATTCATAAGGGGTGAATGGCGTAGAATTTCTTTAAAAAGTGCCATTTTTTTAAAAAAATTCTACAGCTTAGACGTGCCATCAAATCATTTTGACAGCGATTATTACATCAATTCCATGATGCACCTATTTCATAATTTTTCCATAGTGTTTATATGATTTTCGAAGTGCCCTATTACGTCGTATGCCATTTATGGCATGCGTGCCAGTGGTTCGCCACCCCTGCATTACGGTTTTATTCTACAGTATTCAATATCTATATCAATACTAATATAATAACACACACTTCTTTGTGGCGTAAGATGTCAGTAATTACAGCATTTTTTTGAATAATTCTTCTTTTAATAAAAAACCCTACACTTACCTCACGCTTTAGGCTATATATTTTCACGCTATAACTTAGAGGGTAAATAATTTGGAAAAAAACCATCATGCGGGAAAGGGACCATAAACTACAAGCTGCCAACATGAAGAAAGCAGGGTTATTATGGTAACGGTAATTTGGACATTGCAATTGAGAATTCAGCTAGTTCACAATAATACTTTTTGGTAATCTGACTATGCTTTAAATTGTTATATTAATTTTTTCGAAGTCACGGCTAATTATTAATTATTAATCTACGACTGTTGTCTTTAAACATTGTTATATTTTATAGTTTAATAGTATCCGCTTGCATTTGGCAACGGTTGGCAATACTTTCGCAAGCACTGAGTTGTTTCTGAAATACCATGATATAAATCTTCATAAAAATTTGTTAATCAATCTGTTTTAATTAATAAGGATTGATTTATAAGACTTATTGTAGCCATATTTGTTTACAATGGTAGTAATTTAAATAAAGATGTATTTAATTTTATACGACAAAAAATTACAAATTGCTGTTATTGTTAAAATTGTACATTTTCATATTTAAAAAAAATACAGTAACGAATTCGGTTTAATTGGCTAGTTTGCGTAGATGCGTTTAAAAAGGCGGAAATTAAATAAATTTCCTTCCTTCAAATGAGTTTTCTTGTATATCTCCAGGGTGTAAGGTATAAAAAAAACATTTACTACTATACCCCTTGATCATCGGCCTGCTCATCCCTATAGGTCATGCACTTTTTAATATGAATTTATGGATTGAAATTCAATTTAACTAAACAAAACAAAACAAAAGCCGAATGTGGTTTACGACATTTTCGTTCTGATAAAACCAAGTAAATGTTGTGTGTAGGTAACTGTTTTAAACATTTTTTCTTACAGGTATTGAATAATATTACGCGACTCATTTAGTCTATGACGAAAATATATCCTTGTGTTTAATGCAGTGATGTCGGAGTGAAAGTGAGAGAAACAAAGAGTGAGAAATAATGAAAGCGGCTTCAAATGCGCCCACGCCGCTTGGCCCAGCGCTGGGGCGAGCGCACTTGTCGCATCTCCCGCAGCGACCGCCTGTCAACTTAAGCTTTCAAGATTTAACCTACACAGTCAAAAACGGTAAAGGTAAGTATTTTTTTAAAACAGTATGTAATTAATTTTAAAACTACTATGACTGTTTCTTTAACTATTGCGGATAAGGCGTTCAGTCTACAATAGGTCATTAGACCAGACATAATTTTGTAGAACACGATCTATGTAATGTAAAGAATATTCAACACATAAACATAAGGATAGAGATACACTTTTTTCCTCAAAGTAAATAATTAATGATTATTAGACATCTATTTATATGACATAAAATTGTATGTAATTTAATGTCATATAAGACATTGTGTATAGAACAATTATTATGTAAACACTTTTGTGCAGTAAGATAGTCTTCAAATCTTATGTAACTAATATTATAAATGCGAAAGTTTGGATGGATGGATGTTTGTTAGAGTTTGTAGCCTAATCGGCTGAACGGATCTCTATAAATTTTGGTTAGATGTAGAGGATAGTCTGGAAGAACACATCGGCTACTCACTTTTTTTTTTTTTAATTACACTCGGACGGAGTTGCGGGCGAAAGCTAGTGCTACATAAATATAGGTAACACTTAGCTAATTGCTATGTTATTATAAATCAAGATTTAGTTTCCTATTATTATCACGTAGTTAGTTGAAGATAAAATTCTTGCCCGTGGATTTAAAAATATGGAACCTCTTGGAAAACACATTTTTAATTCTCTTTGATAGAGACAAAATTACATATTTCTATAGGATTCCCACAAGTTTTTACGCGCGAAATTAAAAGAAGAAATTTTTTAACATGGCTATGTAGTTCTTCCAGAACATGTGTTACATCTTTGGCTTTTATTTAGATCTGTATAGCTCTTTTGGAGATACGCAGTAAACGAACAAAATTGTTTCGAAAATAGTACACACGTAAAAGTAGACGCTTGTATTAAGGTACGAGATACCTTAAAAACTTAGTTATATTGCAGTAAAGCAATATTCTAACCTTAATGTTGATAAATAGTGCAATGAGCCCAAGGTCTTACCATAGAACTGGTTCTGTGTACTATGACTATGAATTTTTTATTGCGTAGACAGTTTCCGTACCCTAAACAGTATCTGTCGTACTCAGAATTATTCGGTCTCTTAGTATAATTTTATGAGATAAATCTAAATTAAATGCCTATACACACCGACAAGTTGTTTGCGAAACTAAATTATGAAAGTTCACTAGTGACTTTTATGTTATTTTCTAGATTCATGTAGGTTTTATATACTTGTTAACAGAACAAACAGATGAATCAAAACAAGAATGTGATTTAAATCTTCTCTAGCAAGTTACTAACAAACAAAACTTTAACGTAAAATATGAGCATTACTTACTAAATCATACTTATACTTAATATTATAAAGAGGAAATCTTTGATTCTAATGAAATAACTTAATAAATGTATTAATTAATTTTATTTAGTCGCTTCAAGGTCGGTTAATAACGACTTTATGGTAACCCGAGTCGTGTGCAACTGCAGCAAGAAAATTGGCTAAGTATTTAGAAAGCCTCCCACGTGACGTCTTTTTAGTGATGTTCAAATGATATATCGATATATTAACTAAAGCCAATATCATACTAAATGTAACGAAGACATTTAGTTTTTTAACGATGGATTTAAACTAAACATTTTTATTTTATTTTCTGGTGTTTGGTATAACGTATCCATTACAATAAAATTATTAACATAGTTGCATACTTCTGTTTTCTAGTGATGTTCTAGTTGTTATTTTATCAGTTTTAGTGTATATCGATTTACACTTCCCATCACTAGGGTCCGCACGTGACTAGCTATGTCCTAAATAGGTCGTGGCGGGCCACGTGAGTAATGCAGTAAAACAGCCTCCGAGATATGTATACCATGTTGCGTACTAATGTCAGCTACGGTTACATTTGCACCAGATTTTGTACCGATTTGATCATTTTTTATAACCGAAGGAAAAAAATGGTTTTGTTTTATATACGTCGATAGCATATTTTTTTTTTATTAAAGTTAGTAAAAGGGTGATTTTGCTACCGTTGTTTAGAGCACGCTTTTACTAAACTATCGCACAAATCTTGTGCGATGCGATTGTCGATTGTTTCGCAGCCTATTCAACTATTGTACAACTAAAAATCGAGCATTGTGCGCACCTCCTTATAAACTCATAAGAATCAAAGCGCGACTAAACAGTTGTGCGATAGTTTAGTCAAATGTGTGCGCGCGCTCTTAACTAATTAAAGTACTAGTTGATATCGTAGATAACTGTCATAATAATATAAATGCGAATGTTTAGATTAATAGATGGAACTTTGTTACTAGGAACGATAAAAAATTTAGGAATCTAGATTAAATTTTGCACAGATGTAAAACATAGTCTGGAAGAACATATAAGCTATCTATTTTTTATTTGTGCGAGTGGAGTCGCGAGCTAAAACTAGTATCAACATAATTTGACATACCAGAGAACGTTATAAAAGCAATAGAAACTTACTGTTAATTCGAATTACCTTTGTGGTAGTTAATTTATAGTGTACCATAGTTCAATTGCATTGACGAAGGTTGGGTCAATGACCTGTCGCTATTCAATTGCGTTTGAAGCCAACAATGCAGTCGGCGCATTTTCTTATAGTTCAGACAATTTTAAATCTTATCGTGTTCGGATTATGATTCAATATTGAATAGATTTTTCCTGATATCTAAAAAATATTGGACTTACGCACAAAATTATGCGAAAATCCGAATAGAAATATACATAAATACATTTTAAACTTAGAACAAATTAAGTCTTATAATAACATGTCGAAGATCATTCAAATCGCTCATAAATCTACAGAAATAACGTACTATTAATACTGAAATTAATGTAATTACTCGTATGTGTATATATTTTTTACAGTACTTGAAGACATTGTATTTTTAATAAGAATATTAGAAGTATACATTTCTGTAGGGGTTATAAGTGTTCTAGACTTAATTTGGACTTTAAAAGTATTAAGTACATATAGAAATCAATAAGCTGTCGGTGTCAGTCGCATTCATAGTTCAACGAACTATGAATTATTGCCTACGAGTAACATCAGAAAAAATGTCATAAAGTGACTTAACATTTAACAACTATGAAAGGGACTGTTAAAGCACCCTATATACCTTCAGGTTTAAGTGTACAGTTCAACTGTGCAGTTAACATTAAGGTCTGTAGTGGCTTTTGTTGTACATTTAGAAAAACTATAAAACACGACTTTGAGTATTATAGTGATGTTTCTGGGTTATAGGAGATTAATGTGTTACTTACATGAAGTAAAGTTAATATAAAAATATTACTGTTTTAGTTTCAAAGATAATACTACGAGGTATCAATGGAGAGTTCAAGTCGGGCCAGCTGACCGCCATCTTGGGTCCCTCGGGCGCAGGCAAGAGCACGCTACTCAATGTACTGGCTGGTTACAGGTAAATTTTACAAAATATTGGTCAAAGACATTTAAGAAAATAGACTAGACATAGGAAACAATATTTTTTCACCTGTAACTTTGTACGATAATGTCTTAATATCAAATTTGACACGCCGAGACGTTACTCAATTATGTATTTTTTTTTTGGATTTTACTATCGAATATAAGTAGCTCTAGTGAGATTATGTGAAAAATGTTTCAAGTGAAGTGTCTAACTATGCTTACTCTATGTATTTTTTTTTTAATCTTTTTGGTATTGGTGAATTTTGCCTTTTATTTTACTTTATAATGACTCCAGTGATTTTTCTAAACGGATACTGCTTGTATTGTAAAAATATTTTTAAGGACATTAGAAGACAACTTCTTAGTCGATAACATTTGAAGTTGCTAATACATCCCTTTATAGAGTCGAAGTAAATTGTCATATTTGTACTGGAGATATCGTCTAATAATCAGCAGATTGTTGTTATAGGAATTTTTAATTAACACAGCAGTGTTGTGAAATACTCTGTCAGCGTCATTTTTAAACAGTTACGATTTAGGGCCTTTCCAGTTACGATTTAGGGCATTTTCACTGGCGTTGAGGATGTCCATGGGCGATCCATGGGTTAAATAATTGTATGCAATCCGCAGCTTATTCCCCTTCTTCTTCTATAAAAATTATATAAGCTGTAAGTAATAGTATCATTTCATGACATAATGCAATGCCTCATCATTACACTAAGCTTATAACTTCCTAGTGTCCATTGGTTATGTCTTAAATGATAAGTTGGATAGCGTTATAGAAGTGTTTTATAGAATAAAGGCGCGTTGCCACGCTTCTTAATTCTAGGAACGGAAGTGAACAATGCTTGCAAAATCACGCAGCGTGGAAACACGCACATTGTCTGGATGTTTTTTCCACATTTGATGACGTTGCAGGGTGAATGGTGCGAGCGGTATAATATCGACGAATGGTGAACAGCGCGATTTGCGGCAGTTCAGAAAGCTGTCGCGTTATATCATGCAGGAGGATCTTCTGCAGCCGCTCATCACGGTACGCGAGGCGATGGCTATGGCGGCGGATCTCAAGCTGGGCAGCGATATGGCCGCGCCTAGAAAGGCTGTCATTGTAAGTGTTTGTGATACTATGGTTCACTAGCTAACCCTTAGTTGGCGTTACCTCGGTTAATTTAGTCCTTTCGGTCTGTTTGAGTAATAGCACTTGCAATGATGTCCGATATTTTCAAAATAAATCTAGCTTTTCGCAATAAAAAAGGGCTTTTGGAAGTTTCTTTGTCAATTTCACAAATCAATGGAAATCGATAAAATCTTACTTTAATAAGTACGAAAACACTGATTTTGATTAAGAAAAAGTAAATGAAAACCGCTAGTTATCACAGCACTGTGTTTAAGTTATTTTGTTACGAAAAATGTGATGTTTTTAAAAATCTATCCATGTGTGACTTAGTGGAGCCAATTGTTTTCTAGGTTATATCTTTCGTTCTTCGTCTACCTTGATTGCAATAAATAGACGTAAGAATACTCTCTTAATATGTTAGTTTATATTAAAAACATTTTTTAATATTAATATTTGAAGTAAATTTAGATGATTTGGCAAAACATATGTAGATTATTCCTCACCTTGGAACGTCTAATTCATGGTTTCGTTTGAGGAACAACCTCGAGATGATCTTTAACGTAATTTATTACTATTACATATAACATTTGATATAATAATAGTATGATAACAATAGCTTAATTATCCGATATACATATTCTATAATAATTTTATAGAAAAGAAACATTTGTATTTTTGTTTGAATTGAAATAAATCAATAACTACTGGTCCGATTTCAAAAATTCTTTCACCATTAGAAAGATAATTTATCTCTGAGTAACATGAGCTTTATATTTTTTTTAAATTTCACGCAGACGAAGTCACGTGCAACATACATAATAATGTAACAAATGCTACGAGCAAGCGTTAATGGTTTTGTGTACTAAAATTCAATGTTTAATTCTGTCCGTAAACTAAATTGTTAGCTCTTAAAATGCATAAGATCAAAGGTAATTCTGTATGTAGCACAACTATGGGACAGAATATAGATAGATGTATTAAAATTAAATAAGGATAGTGGGACTTTGAGCAAGTTAAACTACATTTAATTACGTGGCCTTACTTTCAATTAGACGTGAATACATCTGGAAGTTTCCACTCCAAATATTTGTAAGAAATGTACTGTGAACTGTAATCTCTTTCTATCTTTTTAAATAAATAAAGACACCAATATGTTTTGTAGGTGGAAGAGATCCTGCATTTACTGAGATTAGACAAAGCAACAGACACGTCAAGCGAGCGGCTCTCAGGAGGCGAGAGGAAGCGTCTTTCGATAGCCCTGGAGCTGCTAAACAACCCACCTGTTATCTTCTTAGATGAACCGACAACGTAAGTTAAATCATTTATATTCACCAAGTAAAATCACATAACAAAAATGTTTTGTCCTGTCTATTAATGGATTCGTTGAATATCTCTGGTATCTTAGAAGTTTGCAAATTACAATGCTAGAGTTTAACCTTCACTTTAAATATTCTGAAAAATATCTCCGTGAACTTCTTGACTTTATTTAACTTTTCCTGTTTTCCTTCTTACTGTTAATTCTCAGACCTATTTCAGTTAATTTACAAAGAAAAAAATTATCGCTTCAGGTGTCGTTAACAACAATACAATATTTTAAGTCGTTATCTTTTTTTGTGAATTCAATCGTGAGAGAATTCATTGAAATCTAATCTTGAGAAACATTTTGTCTTAAAATACAATTGTTCGTGTAATTATTTATGTATGCATGTTCATAACATCATGACAAATGTCTGTCGGAATCAGTGCTAGAATAAACGACATATGTACTTGACCCACTGCATGTCTGCGTTTAAAACAACAATCTTAAGAGGTAATGGTTAAATAAATAGCCTATTAGAACACAGTAATTAAACAACAATTATTTAAGTGCAAAAGTTCGGATTTAAAAGTTTCTTTTATCTCTTATTAATCACGTAATTTTAACATCTCTTTGATCCTCACCCCTCTGTTGATTTGTGGTGAGGTTTTATTACCTCTCCCTCCAATAAACAATAGCTGATAATCAATATTCTATTAATTAATTCATTGATACGTCATTAATCAAACAATATATGGGATTATGTTTAATATTATTAATATGTTTAATTTACATCAAGTCTTAAATTTACGCTATATTGTCTATCTGATACTAACTGTCAAATGCGCCCGCGCTCCCTCATTGGTCCTTGTTTTTCTACGCGTCACATGAGAGGGCGCGGGTGTCGCATTATCGATATCTAAATATCTTATCGATTAAATAGCGTATTCGCTACAAATATAAAGCCCGCTATAGACGTTCAGTTGTAAATTATTTATTTTTTAATTTTTTTAACTCTCAATTTAACTGTGTTTAAATTTTTAGTTGTGTAATAACTGTACAAACCAAATACGGGACTGATCTATCTGAATAATTTTGTAAATTACTTTATTACTTTTTAGTATTTTGGTAATATTTTGCTTTTAGTGAACGAAATATCTTTGAAGAATGTTTTAATTAAATAGTATGATTGCTTAACTATAACTGATAGTCTGTAGCAGGCTTTATTTATCATGGTATAAGGTAGTATTAAAATTTGTAAAACTTTAGGTTCCTAGTTTTAATATTACTGAGTTTCAAAATAAGTTTTTGTCTAGTCATTGCGTCGGTTTGTTTGCCAATTAGAATGTGGGTTTCAGTTGTTCACCGTGACATAGTAAAATATATCTAAGGCCATCTATGTTCTTAAATTCGCGAGAATAACTATGCAATGTCTGAACAAACGAAAACATAACAGGAAAACCAATTGTATTATCTATATCTACACTATTATAATAAAGCGTAAACACACACTAATGTGTTGCCTAAGATATCAGCAATTACTGCATATTTTTGAATAATTCATTTTCTAATAAAAAGCCCTACTTACGTCACGCTTAAGGCTATATATTTTCACGCCATTAAACTTAGGGGGTAAATATTTTGGATAAAAACCCTAATGTGGGAAAGAGACCATAAGTTGCTGCCAACATCAAGGAAGCAAGGTTGCCATGGTTTTTCATGTCATTTCATTTTGACATTTGCAATTGATAATGTGACACATGTAAACAATAAAATTAAAATTTAAATTAAAACTATTTAATGGTATCGAATACTATGATACTTTTGGGATCCCATAAAAATTCCATGTCGATTATTATAATAGAATAAATATTATAACCAAACTGGCTTAGTTGCATAACTAAGTGTAGTTTTTAACGTAAATCTTACAAAGTTTGTAGAACATCGTCAAATACAAAAGATATAAACGACTGACAAGTAATTTATAACATTGCATTCATAATAAATCATTTTTATGATATTGGTGCAACAGTTTTTGTTACATTTTAAAAATAGATATTTTTAAATAAACGTATTTTTCTCTCCATTGCTCTCTCTCTCCTCTCTCCATTATTCTCTCCATTAAGGGATTGTGGCTTCAATGAGTCATCTTAAATTTAATCGACTTTATTCATTATTTATTTCACTTTACTATCTAGTCACTAACTTTTACCCACAACTTCATACGCGCGGAGTAAAAAAAAACTTAATATGTAGCTTATATATTCTTCCATTCCATTTTTATGCCAAATTTCATCGAGAACTGAGTGGATAAGAACCTTTTAACTTCTAATATTCATTTATAATATAAGCAAGATGTCTAGTATTTTTACACGGTCTCTCAAGGAAAACTAGCGAGATTATAATCACTTGTATAGTATTGTTCAAGTAATTGTTTCATTTAAATACAAATCCATGTTATTCTTTCGTTTTCAAGTGGTTTAGACGACGTGGCATCATCAACCTGTGTATCCTTACTAAAACGGGTAGCTAGAGGCGGTCGTACAGTCGTGTGTTCTTTGCACACGCCATCAGCTCGGTTATTCTCCGTGTTCGACCACGTGTACGTGGTTGCTGATGGCCGGTGCGCATACCAGGGTACGGCTGCGGGCGTCGTGCCCTTTCTGAAAGAACTCCAGTTACCTTGCCCCAAGACTTACAACCCAGCTGATTTTGGTAAGTTATGAAAGTTAAGGACAGTCACAAATATTGTCAGTATCGCTACAGAATGTAAACAATCTTCATTTCTTAGTTATACCATATTTCAATTTGCGTAGATTTATTTCATTGATAGCTGGTACTCGCGATTTCTCCGGCATGAAATTAAAAAGATAATAAAAAATATAGCCTATGTTACTCACAGATAAATTACCTATCTAATGGTGAAAGAATTTTTGAAATCGGCCCAATAGTTTTTATGTGAATCGAATACATACAAAAATACAAATATTTCCTCTTTATAATATTAGTATCGAGTAAAGATTAATATAGATAACGTTGAAATCAGAATTTCAAGTATTCCATTTTCCACTTTCTTTTTTTACAGTGATAGAAGTATCGAGTGGAGAATACGGTTGTCATGTAGAGAGGATGGTGACAGCAGTAGACAATGGAAGATGTCAGCGCTGGAGGGAGCACCAGGTAGAAGACCAGTACGAGGAGATGGAGATCGAGCAGTTAAACGCTGGTGGTGTCCAGGATCATACGTACAGATATGAGAGCACTCCCTCTACTCAGTTTGTTGTTTTGTTGAAGAGAATGCTGCTACAGTCGGTTAGGAATAGAGTAAGGAATTTAATGATTTAAAGGAATTTTATTTTACTATAATTGTGATAATAATTATTAAAATTAGATGATAACAATAGTATATATTCAAGGTTAATAAAGTTAAATAAAAACAAATGGTACTCTAATAATTTTTATCTATAAATTTTGCAATTGCAACGTTTTCTGTGCTTCTAATATTTAGTTCATTTGTCATAATAAATTAGTACAATCATTCACATCTTTCAGTTTAAATTACATTTGTTTTTTATCACAATTATCTTTGAATTTAGTTTTTGCTCTATTTCCAGGATTACTTATGGCTTCGTGTCGGAATGCATCTGTTCCTCGGCTTTATAATTGGTATGCTGTTCTGTCAGATCGGCTACGACGCTTCCAAGACTATATTCAACTTCGGCTTCTGCTACGCTTGTATCATCGCAATGTTATACGTACCGATGATGCCAATATTGTTAGCATGTAAGTAGAACTTTTCACTTTACTATTTTTTCCACGCAAAGTCGCTGGCTAAAGCTAGTTTAAGAATAAACTGACTAATTATACTTATACTATTATATAAATTTCGTCAAAGATGATATGATTACAAAATGGATAACATCTGGAGTTTATAGTACTGCTGCAGAGCGAGAAGGAAAATGAAAATATGTTACGCTGAAATATCAAGTAGGAATGGGATAGCTATAATGTGTTAACATCTTAATTTACAGTTCCAAAGGAGGTGCAACTGATAAAGCGGGAGTATTTCAACCGATGGTATGGTTTGAAGCCGTATTACGCGGCGTTGGTGGTGTCGCGTACGCCTGCGACTATCTTCTTCTCGCTCATCTACCTAGCGATTGTGTACCCTCTGACGTCACAGCCGATGGAAGCTACCAGAATAGTGATGTTCATATCAGTGTGCATTCTCGTCGCTTTGATATCCGAGAGCATGGGCACCGTGATATCGTCCAGTTTGAGCGTTGTTGTAAGTCTGAAATTAATTATGATTTTCAGTACAACTTGATATTATTATTAAACTCTGTTGTACCAGCGTTAATAATAGTTTATCTTGGACAGATGTACTATAATTTTTACGCACAATTTATGTCGTAAACACTAAATGTTAGGGTGAATGTTTGCAAATGAATTTTAAAGAGCGAAATGTAGTAACCTTACAAACCGTTCTCTAGATTTTCAAAGCAAAACATACACAGACAAAAAAATGCATGAGACCAAGAGTAAGCTTTAAGATAAGTCACAATTTGGATCTGAAATTATTGTGCAAGTGGTAATGAGAAATTAAACAAATGGCAACTAAACTAAAATTAGTAACATAAATGCCTTTCGCATTGAAATAATGGTTATTTGTTACTATAATACATATCGAAACGGCTTAACGGATCTCGATGAAATTTTGCATAGAATGTAATCTGGATATAATTTCGCGCAATAAAACTCGCTGATAAAAGCTATTACTTATAAATAGTAGCTTAGTAGAGATTTTGGATGACATTTAAAGGTTTTTAACTATTTTTTAGAATTCAGTATTCATGGGTCCAGTACTAAGTGTACCGTTAATGTTACTCGCGGTGTACGGCATCGGTAGCGGCGACCGGCCGCTGCCGCTGCTGTGGAAGATGGCCCGCGCCTGCTCCTTCATGCGCTACGGACTTGAAGGCCTCATTGTAGCTATATACGGACCTCCGAGAGACGACCTTATTTGTCCCGACCATGTTGTTTATTGTGAATACAAGAATCCGAAGTAAGTATCCTTGATAATTAGATATGGTAATTGAGAGTAATGGATAACGAAGTTGGTTTAAAATCTATTCTAATGTTATAAAATAACTTAAAAACTACTGGGCTGATTTCAAAAATTCTTTTACCATTATAAAGCAACTTCATCAGTAAGGAAAAGCGATATTTTTCACGCGGGAGAAGTCGCGAGTAACAGCTAGTAAAAAAAATTATAATGTGTAGTGTATAGTGTGTAGACATTACGATATTTCCTATTACCATAGGAACACATTGACAAATGGCAAAGTTTACACCCAAGATTATATGATATTGAATTTTCAAAATTCTGCTCGTCTTTTATTACATTGGAAAATTGACAATACTCTGAGATTGCTTTTCATTCCAAATTTTAACACTCGCAATGCCACCAAGTTGATGACACCAACTATTTCTTATTTTTTTTATAGTTACTTCGTGAAACTGATGGGCATGACGGGTGTGTCATTCTGGATGGACATCGGCATGCTGGTGGTGATGCTGGTCGCGATGCACGCGGTGGGATATTACCTGCTGAGACAGAGACTGTCGCCTAATTACGCATTCCGTGCCATTAAAGTAATTGGTAGATTTGTTAAGACCAAAATTAGTGTGTCTCACTAAATTTATGCAGTGAATGTAATATAGGCGTCGCCATGACGCAACTGTTATCCCCCTCCATAGACAAATGTATGCATGTAATGTGTAATCAATGTAAAATAGTAATATGAGTTACTACAATTCCTATCGATCCATATTGATAATTATTAGTCGCAAAACATTAAAAAAATAGACCACATGATTTTAAATACACTATTTTAAAATTAATAAACAATTTGAACGCTAGCCCCCTCGATAGTTGCCCCCTTTATCAATGGCTGGAGACGCCTATAACACCCTTAAATAGAAATTAAATATTTTGAACTGAAGTTTGTATGTACTGTGTAAAATATCCTTTGCTTGTAATTATCTTGAATTATGTCTCTTTAATATATTCGAAGAAAAAATGTAAAAGTATTACTGGACATTTATTTATTTCATATATTTTTACTCGAATTAAATAAACTAAATTTTTTTAGTTTAAATTTATAAATTAGGTTAACATGGTAGTTTTTAATAACAATGCATCTTTACTTTACATTGACTGTTTAAAATATTTAAAGAAAAATCCTTAAAAATAAGATAATTACTTTGTAACATTGTTGTTAAGAATAAGTTAAGGTTGTTAAAATGACTATACATTACTGTCTTTAAGTTAAATACTTATTGTTACGATCTGTTTTTTGGCCTTTTTAAGTGCTGTCTCTGAAAAATGTGATAAAACCAGGAATCATTGGTTAATTAAATATTTTATAAGATAAAATCATCGAGTAAATTGCCTATCAGATATGTAGACATTATTTTAAATTATAATTGAAAGGCAAGACACCAGTCTGTGATGTTATTATTTGTAAGTTATCCAGTGTATAAAACATTTAAGTTATTAATACTAAGTTAACATACAAATAGGTTTTGGGAATTGTATCTAATGATTCTTACAAAGGACAGTGTTTTATAAAATAAAACTTCATAAATGCATTCGTTTTCATTTATTTACCAACCAAAAATGTCTCACTAAAATAAATCACCATTTGTTAAACTTAGGAACACAAATATGATATGAAAATTTCCTTGTTTACTTTATTTTTAAACTCAATTACACCTGTAAGAAAAAAATAGCAAAAACCTTATCATGACTTTACCAATTAACAAAATTTTAGGTGCACATTAAATTATAAAAAAAAAATTCATACACGCTCCATAAGTTTAACGTTTGCAACTTTCAAAGAAAACTGACTAGGAAAGTCACGCTTAGCACTTAAGTAGTTTTAGTGTTACCAATTTTTACCATTTGTTTCCACTGAGATGTACAAATATCTAGGATTTTTAAATGGAATAAGAGGTTATGTTTTTGTACAGGTTTTAAGCAGTGGAAACGAACAGTTTATCAATCAAAAAGGTGTTCTACATCTAGTTTCTAATACAGTGCTCTCTGTGCTTTTTTGAATTGATTGTAATTTTTTTATTTCTGTTACAAAACATAAAAAATTCATTTGAGATTGCCGTTTGTTTAGTTTTAAATCCTCTTAATATATTATCTTGGCAATGTAATAAGTATTCTACAAAACAGCTTATGTATTAGACACTACAGTTACACTATATACAAACTAGAAATAATGGAATGCAGCTCTATTCTTATCCTTACATATGATATGATAAACTAAAAGAAGTACAGAAAACTATAAGAAATAACTCCAAGTAAATAGAGTATTTAACACAAATATATGTTTATATTCACACTATAATTAATAGCTGCTCTATTACTACAAGTATATGAAACGATAAGGCCAATAAAATATCATCGAAATAAAAACAAAGACATAATATATGAAAGAATATTCTAAAATATAAAAACATAATTCGTTAAACAATTATAAAAATCTAAACATCATCCAAATGTACAAAAAATAACGATAACATAAATTTGTACAAAACTAAAATTATACATAAAATATAGTAATAATACTTTACGTTTTCAATAGAACAAATTTAAATATTATCTCAATAGAAAGAATGAAAATTAACTATTAACTAAATTCAATACAAAAAAAATATAAAAATTATGGTGTATAGTCAAAGATTCAATGTTGAGTTTCTAAAGGAGTCTAAATAATTTAAAAAGATAACTTGTTATTTGTACTGTCAATGGATATTAAAACTGCCAAAAAAAGCAACGGAAGACGAAGGTATTTCTTTTTAAATAGTAAATCCACTAGCAAATTTTACAATTCGATAAATTGCATATTGTTAACTAATAATTGGGTGTTATTTTTATTTTACGTACAAGTAAGCTATCACTATGCAAAAGAAACTTCTAGAAGTTTCCACACTAAATTATAAATAATTTTGTTCCTCAATAACTTATTTTATTTGAACCGAAATCTCCTTAAAACACGTCTTTTATTTCTACAAACTTTTACTTAACTAAATTTATCTCCATTCCACTTTCCCGGCACTTACATTTTTTAACCTAATTATATTTACACTCTATGGTAACTATAATTATTTTTCTATTGTTTTTTTGTTATCCATTATAGACCGACAAGATATCTAACCCGGTGAGCATTATTAAAACTACATTCTAGTAGCTCACTAGCGCCCTCCTATTATATTTTCTATGGCATTTTTGGACATTGATAGGGGCCAGCTAGTTTTTGTTAATTCACAAAATTGCCAACTGGCATAAGATGCTTGTAGGTCTATACATATTTTCTGACAGAAAGGAGAGATAGTACAGCATCCTACCGGGCAAGACATGCTTGTTAATTTTCAACTAATATGTACACTTAACACAATTGCTCTATATTTTAAGTATTTTAGTGTCTGTATCTTTTTATAATACTAATACTTGATGTAATTTGTTGAATATTATTCGTCTATCATGCTAAAATAGTTGTTGAAGCAGTATCTTAGTGAGATATTTCGTATTAAATCTATGCTTGTTATAAAATGGTCACTAAGGTACGGCCTTAGTGAACATCAATCTCTAAGTTCGACATTACAAGATAAATTTCTAGAATAGAATTGTTTTACACTTACACCTAAGACATTTCAATTTTTTTCCTTACTTTTGTATTAAATCGTAAATCAATTTATAAACAAATCAAATAAGACCAACATTTATGTTATTTTTCAATCGGAACATTTTAAAGTACTTTCCAAATAAAATTTAGACTTTAAATTAATTAATTTTTGATGAATAAAGCCAACTTTAAATCGAAATCGTTTACATATGCCAATAGAGAAACGTATTGAATTAAATATTATAAATTTATGAATTTTGACAATACCTAAACTGGAATTGTTATTTTTATATCAACGCATTAAGTTATAAAGAAAACAATTCACATAATATTCACAATAAGCTCGAGCATTTAAATGTCTTTTTGTTGTTTAATTAAAAAATAAATCTAAAATTGTTTTTTAAATCATACTTTTTAATGACACAAGATTCCGAATAATATCTTGTCTGTATTTCTATGAATTTTTATGATAGTACATGTTTATGACGCTGTAAAATGCATGATTTTTGACCACTTTCCTTGACTTTGTGTATTTTAATACTCGATCTAGGTTATAAGAGTAGCTAAATGAACATTAGATAATGTCTGATTAAGCTTTGATGTTGAGTACATCAA
This sequence comes from Papilio polytes, assembly GCF_000836215.1. Taxonomy (NCBI): domain Eukaryota; kingdom Metazoa; phylum Arthropoda; class Insecta; order Lepidoptera; family Papilionidae; genus Papilio; species Papilio polytes. The sequence continues at coordinate 1,253,355 of NW_013527026.1, read as the reverse complement.
ATTGACGGACTGATTTCTTTCTAGCTGCATAATATGGACACTAACGGCCAAATACTGAAACGAATCGTAAAATACTTCGTTCCATAAGCTGTTTGTAATCTGACACATCATAATAAAATTTGCAATTACAGCGTGGCATTTAAAACTAATACCGCCGTAAGTCACATTATTTTCATTAAGTACGTTTTTAGTGTAGAATTTTTTTTTTTTTACATTTAAAACACTGCAAATTAATGTGTGAAAATGAAAAAAATACCCTGTTACAAAACTCGCATCAGAGTTATTAAGCGTCAGCAAGTCACAAACGTAATTAAAAGGAAAACTGCTGGCTGACTTTATATTGGTCACACTGGTCTATGTACAGCGCGGGTCTGCTTGCATCAAGACAGGCGTCTAGTTTGGCGTGACGGATGATTTCTCCTTGGCGTCGCCACATTTGGGCGTCGTCTGTGGCGTCGCATGCGGCAAGTACTGCCGTCACACGGTCCTCGGCTGACAGCGAGATGCACAGACTATGGTGGCGTATCAGACCGTTATCGAAACGCCACTCCTGATTACCGCCAGAATTATGGCAGGGATACATGCCTAGGGAATGATTATGGAATTATTACCAACAAATTTAAATCAAAATCTCACGTATTTTTTCTAAAATAGTTTAGTAGATTTTTTTTATTTTTGTCACACTGGCCACTATCATCATCATCTCCCCTACCTTATCCTACTCCCGTAGGGTCGGCGCACCGGGTTTTCGTCCTCCAAAGCATTCTATCATCCGTCATCTCAGTCATCACTCCCTTCTTGATCATGTCACCTTTCACGCAATCCATCCATCTCTTTCTAGGTTATAACTATAAGGGTTAAAATTACTTTAATATCACTTACCGAGAGTGCCGTCTACTAGATGTCCCATAGTGTCGAGACAGCGCGGGCCTTGACGGATGACGTGCGTGTTGTCCGAGGTCTCGAGCGTCGGCACTTGCAGTTCAGGGTACACTTTCTTTAGATACCAGCGGAATGGCTTGCAGTGCAGTTTCTCGCGGAGACGTACGCGCTCAGAGATACTATAAAAGAGAAAGAACTCATGATTATATCTGAAACGTAGACATTACAATCAAAGTTGAATTAATAAAGATTAATCCAATGATCTGAATTTAATGAATCTGATTATAGAAGTCGGATTAGTTGAAAAATAATGCAGTCATTCTTTCCTATATTCAGTACTAGCTGCTAGCGACTTTGCCTGTGTAAAATTAAAAAATAATAAAACATTGTCTATGTTACTCATTTATTCACTTATAACGTAGCTGTTTAATGGTGAAAGAATTTTTGAAATCGGTCTAGTAGTTTTTGAGTTATTTTAATATATACAAAAGTCCAAAAATACAAATCTTTCCTCTTTATAACATCAGTATTCGTGAGACAATTTATCAAATCTTAAGAAATTCTCAACCCTAGTATCACCGTTACAGTTCAATTTACATTGATAGTGAAATTCTTAGTACTTACTCTCCAAAATCGACTTGCTTTGCCAGAGGCTGTGATCTATAGTACAGTTCTTTGTAATCATCCATCCAGACCTCTGCGGCGCGGCGCGTGTTCCTCGCGAACACCGCACCAGACCCGCCGGGAAACGTGTAGGGATGTCGCTTGCGGAACACGTGACCCACTCGGGAACAGGGAACGATCTCTAACGACCCACCGCACTGCCATACTCTGGAAAGTTTAAAAAGGTGAATCAGATTTGTGATTTTAGGTATTTAAAAAGTTTACTACCTTTGTACTTGCAACTATTGAAAGTCTTGTTTCTATGAAATCTGTTTTCGCGGATCAGATAAATATGTTTTTACACTGGACAAAATATTAATGTTTTACCTATATTTTTAATCTACCATTTGTACCTTTTGTTTATGGCAACACTGACGTACTCTTTGATCAAAAGAAACGTGCTCATTTGGCTGCATTCTTCAAGACAATTTGTATAAAGTAACTAAAATATAAGCAGCTTCAAGAAATTATTTAAACCATGTTCCTATGGAACACATCTTATTGTCCTTTTAACCACATTCAGAAGAAACACAAGGTTATGTCAAGAATACAAAAAAAATGTTATTAGATAAATTATAGTATACCAGAAGTTTAAAACGACTTTGAAGCTTAGGTCTATAACTTAGTAAAACTTACCTGAAAGATATTTCGAGGTTCTCGCCGCCCCAGACGTCCATCTTCATGTCGTACTTTCCCAGTTTATTGAAGTACTGCCTGTCCATACTGAAGAGGCCGCCGGCGATCATGGGCGTGCGGATCACTTGCGTGGGATCGCTCAAGCGGGCGCTGCGCTCAGCATGCGATAGATATTCCCACTGTAGATTAAATAAAAAATGACATTTTTTTAAAAAAATTAGTGCAGTTGTTTAGGCCACGAGATCATAAAGGGATTGATATAGTCCGAGGTGTGTCTTGAATTAATCGGGTAAAAATATCAGATATCAGATATTGTAATGAATTAAAAAACAAGTGAACTATCTATGTATACATGTAATAAAATTGGAGTGTCCGTGTTATCAAAAGAAAAAAATTAGATTTCGGGAATATGATGTATTTGCGTTGCTGATAACCAAAATCACTTTTTTTTTGTTTGTCTGTCTGTCTGTCTGTAAGCAAGCTGTGTTTGTTCCAGGTAATCTCGGAAACGGCCTGGCCGATTCCGACCTGACTACCTCAAGGGTAGCTGACATATACGGGCATAGTACAGGCTACTTTAATCTTAATATTGCATGGACGAAGTCGCTGGCAACAGCTTGTGTAAAATAATAATATGATCTGAATCGAAATCGCTGACAAAATAAAAATATCACCGTTGCTAAGGTGACGAAAAGTAATTAGTGTAATAAAACTTCTGGACGAGTCGAATGGCAGTTTTGTAAAGGTCAGTGGTTCACCTTGAAGACCAGGTTCCAGTCGAAGCCGCCGCGAAGGTCGGCAGACGCGCCGATGTACTGGAACGTGTCCATGCTGATGACGTCAATCACTGGACACACCACCCTACTTCGATCCTAGAAGGTAAAGTAAAGAACAGATTAGGGACCAAATTAACATTATTCTTTGGTGGGATTTTTATCAGCGATCTTTGAAAGACTGTTACCATGGTTAAGGAAATAGATATGAGAATACAGCCCAGGGTTAATATTACAAAAATCGTACGTATCTTTATTTAAGTTTCTTGTTATGTATATCTGGAATATTCCATTGATTTCAAAGTTTTAACACAAAAGAAAACATACAACAATAAAATAAAACATGTGTCAATTAATTAACAATGTCGTCGAATTTTCGCTTTATCTCGAATGAATTTATATCTTAAGTGAATTGTTAAAGGTCAGTGTCTTCTTGAATTATTACTGGATATAAAAACAATGAGGAAAAAAGAAATAATGGCAATAAGTAAAAAAACAATAATAATGACAAGTTAACAAAGAATAAACAGATAAATAGAAAGGAGACTAGGTATAATCTAAATAACCCGGTAATAAACGACCGTTGGAATGAAGGAGGAGGTTACTTCTGGGTTCATTAGGTCATCTGCCCTCAGTGGTTATATGGGAATAGGAACACTGACATTACGTAACGCATCCTTACATAAATGCTGCCCGGATTATCGTTCTAACTAATGTAGTTTTCTATCTTAAAACTAAGTAGCTTACGTGTCCTTCTAGACTATTCTCTACATCCATACCAAATTTCATCGAAATCCGTTCAGCCGTTTAGGCTACAAACTCTAACAACCATCCATCCCTCAAAACTTTCGCATTAACAACATTTGCATAAAGTATGATTTAAGATGAATGGTTGAGTTATTATATCTTATTCCTTCAGTACCGATTCGTCTCGCGTTCATAAACAAAAAAATGATGCGTGTTTCTAGCACTGAAATAGTTATTAAAAATAATGAATTTCCGATAATTGAGTTCAAAATGAAGCTTAATTTAAGGCGATGTAGGTTGCAACCTTAAACAACATCCGGCAAGTATCGTTAATACATTGTTGAATCGTAATTATTTGATTAGCATTGATTTAGAAGTTGCGCCCAAATTATTTTAATTCTAAACAATACTAGTGAATAGATTGTTTGATACACATAGGAATTCGTCCGTTTTTTACGTGTGCCGATTACTAATAGAAACGTCCACATGACTTGAGATTGACATTCGAAACATTAGAGCGCGCACATCTTTGACTAAACTATCATACAACTGTATAGTCTCGCTTTGATTCCTATAAGCTTATATGAAAGCTTATATATCCTATAAGCTTCTCAAAAGAAGAAGATACTCAATTTGTCTGTATGTTTTTTTTAGTTCTGCAAATAAACAATTGAATTAACTGCGAAACAATCGACAATCGCATAACAGTTTAGTCAAAGACCCGCTCTTAGAATTTAGTTAATGTAATTCTATTTTATGTAACTAATAATAATGATATCCGATAACATCCCTTCACTCTCGTCTCGTATTTCCAACAATCACAAAATAGTCAAAGTCAAATAAGATCCACGTGACCTTACATTCGAATACCTTTCGATCTCAAATTGGCATATTTAGATGCAAGTAATAGTTGGTCAAGGTTCGGAATTATGTCAAAATCGACATTTGTACACCAATTAATCTACCTACCTACCTTTTAACAGCCCAATTGTTACAATCTAGTCAATCGATTAACATTAAAATACATCCAGAAAATGACACGTCAGTCAAAGTGAGTTGTTTATTTTGATGTCCAACGTTTTCCTTAAGCGTCAGGGTCGAGGTCAACTAGTAAAATATAACGCATATGGACTTAGCCATTTGGTTAAATACATGAATAAGGGAATGAATTCAGATATAACGGTTGAGAGAAATGTATCAAAGAGGGGTTGAGTCGAATGAGAATAGATCTATTAACAAAAACTGTGTTTGGCACAACCCTAATAACAGACAGGCAACCACCGTAACTGGCAATGAATCGACATGGCACAAAGCGACCATGACCAAGGCCGAACATGACAAGGCCAATTTCAACTTAATTAAAACAATTTTTGAATTTGTCCACCTGCTAAAGTATAGCAGTATTATTTTGGATATCCTCAAAAAATCTCTTAACGAACGGACGAATATTGAATCATAATCGACATTTAAATAACAACGTAAATGATAAAGCCACGCCTTAACTCTTAACTCCATTAAAATTTTGTTGTCTGTAAGCAGCCCTTAAATAGCGAAGTGTTTAAATTTATTTCTACTGAGATTGCCGACAGTATTTAGTAATATTCTAAGTATGGCAATATGGAACATTCATTGGTACATTCATTTTTTAAAATAATTATGACACAATCAGAGAGCATAACAACGTGAGAAAGAAGGTAAAACAAACAGATTATAGTTAGGTAACGCTTACCTAAGATCGCAACAAGTGACCGATATAAATTATTATTATATAGGCGTTCTTGTCTGCAATAAAGTTAATGTTGGTTGTGTAAAGCACCGGCCGAGGGTACAGCATCGATGATCCGATTTGCGTAATATCGTATCTTCCGTTCACTTTGACCACGTAACGATTTAAGTTATAAGCGATAGCGGATAGACGCGTTTAGATGTTACGTTTACGTTACTTCTATGGTTTAACATACATAGTTCGTCATAGATACAGATTAGTTTACAACTGTATTAAATACATTTATTATATGACAATAAGTAAGTTATTTCAATATTTTAATTACTAACTAATAATCTACAATACTAAAAGACAGATTTTGTGTTTCTTAAATCAGTATGTTGTTATAAAAAATATGCAAAATATAAATTATTTATTGTAGCTCTGACAGTTTGGACTGAAATTTTTGTAATTCTGTTAGAGATGAACATTTAATTGCGATTAAAATTTAAAACATAAATTGATTTTGAAATACGCTTGGCGCTTATATTTTGTACGTCTCTATCGAATGCATCTTGGTATCTGTTGCCGCTACATGAGGCAAGTTACTTTCAAAGTAAATCGCTTTTGCAATTTACCTTGGTCGAGGTGCGCGGGCTCATCGCAACCGACTGTACCGTGGAAAAATTGCAACTATGCAATTCTATTAGGTTTTTTGATAAATAAAATAAACTGACAATATTAGAGACAGTTAAAAATTTATTTTCAATTATGGGTTTAAGATTGCTATAAAAATATAAGACCCTTAACAAGAGTGTTGTAAAGTTCTCAAAACATCTATAATTAAAAGATTTTTTTAATAAAAGGCAATAATGCTATATAATATTTATTTCAAAATGAATTCTTCAAGTCCATTTGAAAGTCGACGGTCGATGAACATATGTCCTTGAAAAACATCATTATCAAAAATAATTCAAGATCTTAAAACTTTACATTGATTTATCAAACTGTGCATCAACAATCGAATATGCTACGAACGAAAGTAATCGATATCTTTTAAAAAAATTACAATGTACAGTAGATAATGCAAAATTGCAAATTGCAACCTCTTTTATTCTTAAGCAATTTTCTATAGGAATTTTAGGATTTCCTGTTTCTCTTAGGGCTTATCTATTTCAACGACCATATTTCTATTGAGCAAACGCTTCGAATCTTTCCTCTTGGTATGTAAAAATGGACCCTCTGTTTTACAAGTTACGGCTGATTTATTCAAAAACCTTTTTATTAAGCCAGTTTATATTATTACCTATTATTCACATTTAAAAAGAAAAAAACAAATTATTACCTCATGAATCTGTTTCTAAGCCATTTAAAAAAAATTATAAATACAAATCAAGATGTAATAAAATCATTTTAGGATTAGACTATCAAATGTACATTAAATGTAATGAAATTTGACCTTTATTGTTTTGTAATTCAGCTTAGATTTCGTCAAATACCAAAAGGTAAAGCTAGATTTAAATTTGATTCCAATTTAATGGTACATTTGAATTCCATCTTAATGGGGATATTCCATTAAAGTTTATGATGTAAAATTGATTATAAAAGACGAATTTAACTTCATGTTTGTGTATCTTTAGTCTTTGGAAATCCACTCATAAACAAAGGACCTCGTAAAAATCTTTTAACAGATACGACTTTCAGGTCTGACATTAGACACAATCCATTAAAAACTATTTGATCATATATTTTAATGGTATACATAAATATGAATATGAACAATGTAATCTTGACCTATTTGTCAATACATTCAAATAGTGTCATTAAAAATATCCAAAATATTAAATGAGACAATGCATTTTTGAAACGGAACGGAGAACGTGTTAGAGCGTCACGTAGCTCAGTCCTTGACATTAGCGTGATAGTTACGTCCCGTCACCGACTAGCACGCTCACATTGCTTAGGGTTGAAACACGCAGAATGTTCATGAAGAGCTTTTAGACTGGTGTACGTTGAAAGGAAGAACATTTCTGCCATCACTTAGGGTTGCTTCTGACTAGCAAAATATTTACATTTTTCGATACCTACTTTTGATTTCATAATCCTATGCAAATAAATTAAATCTAAGCAAAGGCTTATAAATAAATGGTTCAATCTTTAACATAGAAAGCAAAAAATCTTAATAATATTGAACAGAAATATTGATGTCGCTAGTTTAAACTGGCCCTTATTATTAGCGCATCGCTAGACATAATGCGGTGACATTTTAAAACCACAATGTTGCAACTATCGGATGCTTGCGGTTCAAAACCGCAGATGTAAGTGAACGAATCGAAAATGTAAATGTCAAAAGAACTTTAGCATAGGGTATTGCCTTTTGTCCTTTCTAATCAGCAATAATATTTTTTTTTAATCTATACAGCCTGTTTTATTTTATTTATTTGTTAAATCTTATTGGAGACCTTCCAAGTGTGTTTGAATTTGGAAGACAATGGACAGGAAAATGCCGCCTGGCACTTATAATTCAGTTACCTTTTATTAACAACAGTAACACGAGATACTCGTATAGTAGTTGCGAAATGCCTACTCTACCCGAGACCGGACAACTGTAACGAGGGAACAATGTAGAACAACGAAGCCATAAAGAACATGACTCAATGTCCTAATTAAAAGTCAATTAATTTCCCTGCCCTAGACTCTGCATCCTTTGTCACGGCCGCTCTCAATTATCTTTCATTTCAATTAAAATGGTTATCGTACTTGTTAATTGATTAATTGTGAATATGTAAAAATATAGTGGTAGAGCCCGCTTTAACATCATCGCACGAATGGGCCGGCTCGCCCGGTGTAATACCACGACCACACAGAATTCCGCGTTTCGTCTGATGAGTGTGGTGCCGGAGGCCTAAATTTAGTCCTTTTCCCTTTCCACCTTTTTCTTAAGAGGAAAGGATGGGAAGAAAAAGTGGATTTGACGGTGGAGGAGACGCTTAGGAAGGGGAAATATCCTCTTTATGGGCGACTCCTCCTCCGTCAATTAAGGGTAGGCAACACATCTGCAATTGCGGATGTCTATGGGCAGTGGTTGCTTTCCATTTGGTGGATTCAGGTGGCCGCTTGCTCGTTTGCCACCTTATATTATAAAAAAAAAACCTTCAGTTGGAACTCACGAACGCGTTAACGCATACATTACCTATTGTTACAAAAGTCAAAGCACCGTGTATGATTTAAGATAATAGGAATCATTATATTCCACTCTATCTGAGATTTGTAGCTGCGATGCATGCCGTATTAAATTAGCTAACATTTGTCATCATACATGACAGCCGTGTGACAAATACTGTGTCTGTGAATTTTATTTTGTTTACTCATACGTTGAAATTTATGACAAAAAATACGTTTGCTTTCGTATAAACACTTTTGTGATTTTCCCTTTCTATGTTAAATCAACATTTATTTAAAAAACGCATGCAAGTACGTTTTCTAATAAAACTGTTTTTACTAGTCGGTAGCGCCCGCGTGTTTTGACTGATTTTCAGGGCATGCGTTGGATAGCCTTTTTTTTAATGCGCATTACATTGATGAGATTTATGAGCGTCGGTGGCTCGGTGGTTTAAGCACTTGACTTGTAATCTACAGGTTTTGGGTTCGAATCCCTTCATCTACCAATATGACTTGCATATATCGGCGAAGAAATTCAAAGATGTGTGAAGTCAACCAACCCGCACTTGGCCAGCATGGTTAACTATGGCTTAGTCACCCTAACTTAGGGTAGGCTCCGAACCTCTCGGTGGGGACGTATAGTGAGCTGGTGATGATAGTTATACTTAAACTGAGTCCCCGTACAACGTTTGCTTAGCATCAACCGTTCGTTTTCATTAGTCGTTAGCCCGTGTGCAGGGACTTCCCTGCTGTATCTTACTAATCTTACTAATATCATAAATGCGAAAGTTTAGATGGATGGATGGATAGATGGATGGATGGATGGATGTTTGTTAGCGTTTGTAGCCTAAACGGCTGAACGGATCTCCATGAAATTTGGCACAGGTTTAGAACATAGTATGGAAGAACACAAAGGCTACTTTTTATCCCGGGAATAGTTACGGTTCCCGTGGGATTCATTAATTTAGTTTTTTAATGTTTACTCGATCATTCTGCAACGGTTCAACATATCTTATTGAAACTTGGCACAGTTATAAAAAAAAGTCTGGAGTACACATGGGACAAGCTTCATCCCCGAGAAATGTCCGGTTCCGGAGGGATACCTAGCTTTTTGTAATTTTGTATGTTTTCGAATACCACGCGGGCGAAGTCGCAGGCGACAGCTCGTAATGCTCTAATTTCGACTAGTATTGCGCCCTTACGAGTATATACGTTTATAACAAGAATCTCTTAAGTAATAATCACGAAATTGTAACGAATAAGGATTATGGTAGACTTAGTAGATGTATACGTTATCTCTTGCAAATGTTTGCTAAGATTGCGAGATCTCGAGCGAGTTTCAACATTATAATGACGTGCGTTGATTATATTTGAATTTATTAACTTTTACGAATTTAGGGCAGATGATATCATATTTTGGAAGTGTTTTCAATTTATTACGTCGACTGTATAGATAGATACAATACGGTTATAATTCTGAGTAATCAAGCGAAAATAGGCGTTTCGAGAAAAAAAACATTCGCCAAGCATTTGTTGTATATTATTGTATTGGCGATGTTAATCATACTAAGAGCTTGTCCCAACACTGGCTGATATAGGTTTAGATAGCTTCAAAATGTCGCTGTCAGATAAGGGAACAAAATTCGATATTTTCATCATATATTATACGTATTGGATTGTTATCAATTTACAATTTGGTGGGACATGCCCTAAGTTTCTTTAATGTACACTTAATTATTGCAGCGACAATATCACTAGCAATGCCGCCTGTTAATGGCAACGTTTGTCAATTATTCGAAGAACCTATGGTTACTTTGCCTTTTACCATAAATAACTTTGTTTATAATTTCCTAAGCAATAAAGTGATAAATTGATGGCAAATTATACGTCAAGAAATGCATAATGACCGGATGGTGCAATCCAACAATGCAACTATCCGTCTAGGACAGCATTCACGGAAACCATTACCAAATCGATTGGTACATAGCGTGTTGGTGTTTATATCGACTTTCAAACATTAGTTGTTCAACTTGCATATAACTGTAGTCACTAATTGGGCTATAACTTTGTCTATTTATGGACAAATGACAAAAGCCAATAGTAGGGGATATCCTCTACTATTGTTAAAGTTTTCTTTTATCGTAATTTCTAGATACGTGTGAATGGAATTTACGAACATCTCATCACAATGCAATGCATGTAAATGAAACATCGTTTATATGCATTAAATATATAATATATCATTTTTATGTCTGTACACTCATAAATAATCAATGTGCCGATGTTGATATTGAGGTTATAGGTCAAAGTAGATTGTTAAGTTATATTTAACGATTTTTCCTTTTTGCGTTAGTCATAATAATAATACACTATTATATGATAATACATGAATTATATCAACAGACATACATTGAAGCCCGCTGGCTTTTTTCAGCGGAAAACGGGCTTTAGCACTACTCATAGGACAAACACACAAGCGCTCGGGAAATCAAATAATGAAAAGAAAGCTTTTGTTCACTTTTGAGTACATTGTTTGAAATATTTAAAATTTACAACTGAATTGCCAGAATACGACGAATACGACTTTTCTCGTTTTTGTGACACATTTTCATAAAAAGTATTTTTTTTCCAATCTTACTAACATTATAAATGCGAAAGTTTGGATGGATGAATGTTTACACAGGTGAACGGATCTCGATAATATTACGCATAGATGAGGAAGATAGTTTAGAAAGACAAATAGGCTTACTTTCGTTTTTTTTTCGCG
>NW_013527026.1:1238456-1241914 GCF_000836215.1 Papilio polytes | reverse complement strand
TCAGACCCTCGCGCGCTGAGTTCCTGATCACGCGAACTTTGCGAATAGCTCGAAGCGAGGCGCCATCCTCAGCTGGGATATGATCATTTTATCGTTACGTAATAGTCTACAGGGTGATACATTTCCTTAAATATGATTTCAAAAAAACATTTTGTATCAAGGCGTTTGCGTTATTTCTACTTTCAACACTCTTGTAAACTATTTAGCCGATTTATAAATTAGATATTGTGTTTTGTAGCATTACATAAATGCAACTTGAAATGTAAACGATAAAAAATGCCATATTTCTTTATATAATAAAATTATTATGGTGTTGATTATAGATGGCGTACAAATTCCCGGAGTTACAATGTCTATAATGTACAATGCGTTAGATCACATTACTAAGAGACCTGTAATCCGTATAATAGAGCGGCTGTGAGCTCAAACACTCACTTTCATACTGGCTCGCATCAAATTCTCCAATTAGCTTTGTGTAGCGAAATGTACTCTTGCTATTGTTCATCAAACAATGCTTGAAATTTAATAAGCGCCTTTATTGTTTTCTTTTTCTTAACATGTGTGTTGTTAATTAAATATCACAGTATTGATTAACTACGTATTGAAGTGAAGTAGAATTATTATTTATTATAGACCCCCAAGGATCTTATGGCATTTTTTGACATTGACAGGGGGCAGCTAGTATTTAGAGTCACCTATAAGCAAAAAATTCCCAACAACTTTTTAAATACTCCCATTAAGAAGAAAATATATGCAAATCTTTATCGAAGTCAAATTTCGACATTCAAACGTGCTATTGCTGCTCTCTCATTGGTTAAAATATAACGCTTTAAAGTTGCCATTGTTAGTTCACGAAATTGCCAGCTGCCATATGATCCTTGTAAGTCTACACCTGCTCTACAACTTAGGACTTACTTAAGCTCAAAAATAATGAAAGAACTTACGGTTATCACTGAAGTCGTCTACAAGGATGATCTCCTTTATTAAATGTTCTGGACTTCTGTTGAGGACACTGAAAAAAAACATACATTTTTTTATAACGTAAGGTGGCAAACGAGCAAGCGGCCACCTGAATCCATAGAAATGGAAAGCGACCGCTGCCCATAAACATCCGCAATTTTAGATGCGTTGCCTACCCTTAATTGATGGAGGATGAGACGCACATAAAAAAGAACATTTCCCCTTCCTATGCATTCCATCCCATCCTTTCCTCTTAAGAAAAGGGTGGAAAGGGAAAGGGACTAAAATTAGGCCTCCGGCACCGCACTTATCAAACGAAACGCGGAATTGCTTCCATTTCACGCCTGTTTTCTGTGTGGTCGTGGTATTATACCGGGCGAGCCGGCCCATTCGTGCGAAGATGTTAAAGCGGGCTCTACCACTCTTCCTAATTCGTAATTTGTTCCTTTCAAGCGTCTATTAAAGGTCTATGAACTTTCACCGTATCTATAATCGATATAAGCAATCGTTCTAGTCTATTAGGCACTTAACTATAGAGATAATTTATGAATAATATTGAATCTTACCTGACAACAGTACGCAGTAGCGTCGACCGAGCTTCATTATGGAATGTGATAATAACACTGGTCTCAGGTAGGTCTTGATCGTATTTTTTTAAACGGCACCTGTTAATAACAATCATAATATCACTTTTGAATTACATAGATCACATAAGAAAGAGGGATTATCACGAATAATCGTGAGTATTTTGTAACACCCCGACCTGAAGAGGAGTGCACCAACAAATCTCACATGTCGACAACGTTAATACGTTCTCGCAACTGTATCGGAAATATTCTAAATAAACCCTCAGGTCGTAAACTTATTAAATAATTATTAGTAAATTTCACTGAATGGTCTATACGATTTTTTTTATTCTTTAGTTAAAGGTAAATGCACAAGTCCTCATATATCTGTTCCATAGAAGTCAATCGGTATTTGGAATGCGAACTGTCGCTTCCAGTTTTGGTAATCGATGGCCAAAGCACGCGACGTATGACCCAATCTGGTTCTAAATTAGTTTTAATGCATTCACAGTTCAGATACGCTTTTAAAACTTGACGTAGTCTAGAAACTGAGTATTTAATGACCAGTACTGAAGACGGCAAATCGATTTTAAAGGACCTACTTTTTAATAATGCGATATATAAATTCTAATCGAAATGTACGAGTATATTAAATAAAACAATTCGGTAGTTAATCGGACTTAATTTTTTATTTATTTATTTAATTAAAACAAGGTCATAGAAGATACGAGAAAAGACCTTGAAAACTAGATTAGTTTACAATTCATATCATCTGTGCCCAATAAATTTTAATTATATACTGGTTTTATGATAAATACTAAATTAATGAATAAAAATAAAAAAAATTACCGTCACTTTATTTTGTAATATAATTTTTAAATACGCAAATATTTTTAACGCAACTTTAAAGAATAACAGAATAATTTAGAGTTAGTTAAATTTAATTTGCGCATCAAGGGTCGGATCCAGGTCGAGGTTGGTTCAGCCCTATTAAAATTGACGCATCTTATTGCATCAACATATGTAAGTATTTTTTTTTATAACATAAGGTGGCAAACGAGCAAGCGGCCACCTGAAATCGCCAAAATGGCGAAGCGACTGCTGCCCATAGACATCCGCAATTCCAGATACATTGCCTACCCTTATACGACGGAGGAGGAGAGGCACATAAAGAGGATATTTCCCCCTCCTATGCATCTCCTCCACTGTCAAGTCCACTTCCCCTTCCCAACCTCTCCTTATAAGAAAAGGGTGGTAAAGAGAAAGGGATTTAAATTAGACCTTAATTATTACAGGTTTTAGACCGCGCGATAAAATAATAATAAAAAACATAGCCTATATTACTCACAGAATTACCTTTATAATGGTGAAAGAATTTTTGAAATCGGCTCAGTAGTTTTGGAGTTATTTCATTAGATACAAGAATACGAAAATACAAATCTTTCCTCTTTATAATATTAGTATAGATAGATATAGATGGAGTTTGCAGAATACGACGAATACGACTTTTCTCTTTTTTGTGACACATTTTCATAAACGTTTTTACAATCTTACTAACATTATAAATGCGAAAGTTTGGATGGATGGATGTTTGTTAGAGTTCGTAGCCTAAACGGCTGAACGATCTGGATGAAACTTGGCATTGATGTAGAACGTAGTCTGAAAGAATACATGGGCTACTCACTTTTTTTTTTAATTTCACCAGGACGGAGTCGCAGACGAAAACTAATTGTTAAATATAAAACTTACATCGCGTTTCTAGTATCAGGGACAGCTCTGTTACTAGGTAGATTATCCGATGCGGCTTGGTTGAAGCGATTCCGTACGTAAGGGTCTTTGTCTCTCTTATCTCCGGAGACGTAGCCACCTTCATCAAAGTATGTCTTGCCTGTACTACCCGTGCCATAATTGTCTTCAGGTGACGCAGGACTG
>NW_013527026.1:1236028-1238162 GCF_000836215.1 Papilio polytes | reverse complement strand
TGCATCTCCTCCACTGTCAAATCCACTTCCCCTTCCCAACCTCTCCTTATAAGAAAAGGGTGGTAAAGAGAAAGGGACTTAAATTAGACCTTAATTATTACAGGTTTTAGACCGCGCGATAAAGTAATAATAAAAAACATAGCCTATATTACTCACATTTACCTTTCTAATGGTGAAAGAATTTTTGAAATCGGCTCAGTAGTTTTGGAGTTATTTCATTACATACAAGAATACGAAAATACAAATCTTACCTCTTTATAATATTAGTATAGATAGATATAGATGGAGATTGCAAACGTGAAAGTTTAGATGGATGGATGGATGTTAGTTAGAGTTCGTAGCCTAAACTGCTGAACGGATCTGAATAAAACTTGGCATAGATGTAGAACGTAGTCTGGAAGAACACTTGGGCTACTCACTTTTGTTTTTTTTTTAATTTCACGAAGACGGAGTCGCAGACGAAAACTAATTGTTAAATATAAAACTTACATCGCGTTTCTAGTATCAGGAACAGCTCTGTTACTAGGTAGGTTATCCGATGCGGCTTGGTTGAAGCGATTCCGTACGTAAGGGTCTTTGTCCCTCTTATCTCCGGAGACGTAGCCACCTTCATCAAAGTATGTCTTGCCTGTACTACCCGTGCCATAATTGTCCTCAGGTGACGCAGGACTGCTTTCTGTTTCTTCTACATCCGCGTGCTGTTTGATAAGACGGAGCGCTATGTTTTCTTCCTAAAACAAAAGAAAAAACCGTGTTGTAGTAACTGGTATTATATTTTTAAGTAATTTAAAGGTTATGTTTGAGATTCCTAGATTGTTGCGATTATCTTATCTCGATATTAATTTAACAATGTTCCAATCCTTTTAATGACATTGACAGCTGTCAGTTAGGGACGTGACGTTTATGCCGACAATCTAGTGCTGCATCAATTCTAGAGCACGGTACTAATTTTCTTCTTAACACTAATGACTTTAAAATCATTGAAAAATTAACAAAAACCTTCTTTATAGGACTACCGTTACCTCCAGTGGGACCATTTCACAATTAAATCATACTGATATTATAAATGCGAAAGTTTAGATGGATGGATGTTTGTTAGAGTTGGTAATCGAAACGACTGAACGGGTCTGGACGAAACTTGGCATAGATGTCGAACTAATTACTTTTTTTTAAATCCACAGAATCGGGAGCAAAATGTATTAGAGTTATATTTAACATTTTCGTCTGGAAATGCAACAAAATTCTCAACAGTCTACATAAAACATTTCCACGTGCATGTAAATATATTTCTTTGTTTTGAAGTTAGTGTAGTGCCCCGTAGTGCAAATTCATAAAGGCAGTTACACACGCGCTAACTGGGGCGTGCGGCAAACGTGTCACATGCATCTGTAGGGGACATGTTTATGTCACTCAAAGGACCGCAACGGTGCCTGTTTACATTATGTTGTACGAGTTTTCACTCGCGGCTCCGTCCGCGTGGTATTAGTAAAAAAAGTAATTAGCCTATGTATTCTTCCCAGACTATCCACTACATCTGTGCTAAATTTAATGGAGATCCGTTCAGCAGTTTAGGCTACAAACTCTAACAAACATCCATCCAATTATTTAAACGCATTTATGATATTAGTAAAATTACAAATAGCCCTGTTCCTATACTATCTAATTACCGGTGTAGAACTATATTGTTATCTCAGATTTTTCAATGATAATGAGTGAGATAAAGATATTTCTGAACGACTGTTTCTTTATTAGAATAGAATACATTAAAGATTTAACATATTTCATATCTTCGTAATCATACTAAATTTTGATATTCATACAAAACTACTAAAATTTGGTATAGATGTAGAGGATATTCTGGAAGAACACATAGGATACTTGCTTTTGTTTTTTATTAATTCCACGCGGACGGAGTCACGGACGAAAGCTAGTGTATAAAGGAACAAATTACATAAGCCTGTAAATATTTTAATAATCCATACGCATTTTACTCGTAAAATATTTAACTAAGCCCGCGTTCTGAAATATTATCCTTTCGTGGAAATCTTTTCGGATTAGGCAGGAATTCTCCCCTTCCGACCGGCGCTCGAATAAGTAATTCAACTAAGTATAGGTTTTCTTTGTACATTTATGT
>NW_013527026.1:1211217-1235399 GCF_000836215.1 Papilio polytes | reverse complement strand
GAACACTGGTTTGGTAAATCGCCACTTAGTGAGGGAATTCTGCCATAAGAGACGGATAAAGAAAACACTAAACAACTGTGTTGTTAAAAATGTATTGACAAAAGACAGTTGAATAGATCTTATTATAAAAAAGGAAAGTTTTTTATCAAAATGACAAATTAATCGTCAAAGTAAAATCGTTTGTATAAAGTAAATCCAGTTACGCTGATATCCTTTTCTTTAACCTAATCAAAAGGAAGTGACAGAAAAAGGAAAATATTTGGGTGCAATGTTCTAGCATAAGGCCATCCCACCATCACCATCATTATCATCATCATCATCATCATCATCATCATCATCACCATCATCATCATCATCATCATCAGCATTTATCTGTTAACTGTAAGGTAACTACGAAATTAAAAATGCTTAAAACTTTACCGTCAGAAAGCCAACAACGACAAGTTCCCGAAAAGTTTTAATTAAAATATATTCACTTCACAGGTTTGTTTATTCGACTTTGAAAGAAAATGTCAGATGTGAAGTTCAAGTCATTTGACATTTCATGGAGCTTGTTCATAAACTTGAAAGTGTCAAAAAGATTCTAGATTAAAGCGAAATAAAGATTTCATATGTAGATATTATTCTCCTATTTTTTTTTTATTTGAACATTTAAAGCTACAATTATTTTGCCAACTATGTTAAACTCTTTTGAAACTACCCGACAAGCTGCTGCTCGCGACTTCGTCTAAGTAAAAAAAAAATATCATAGTCTATGTTACTCACTGATAATGTAGGTTTTTAACGGTGAAATAATTTTTGATAGCGTTGGATTAAAACTACACAGTTTTTCAATATATCCAAAAATGTATATCTTTTCTCTTTATAATATTAGATATTGGAGATCCTTTCTCATTTATGAAAAATATCCTAAGGGAAGTGAATTTTTTACTAGCAATAAAAATATATTCAATTTGCAGCTGTCGCATTGGATCGACGCCACTGCGCCTTCCAGCCATCCATTGTTGTATAATCCAGTTGCAGACTCTGATATCAGGGCTGCGTCTAGTTTACTATCATTGGTAGTGAATATTAAAATTAAAAACTGTTGAACGTGATTCTAAGGACTTATAGGTTACTGTATCATTTATGTTAGAAAGTTACTTTAAAATAACTATAAGAATTATAGAAATTGTCCTGATTAGATTAAGATTCTTTGAAGTTGACAAAAAAATGTTTTCGTCTGTCAAATTGAACAACAAGTTATTTCACAACAAAAAAATAAAATCTTTTCATTCGTCTCAAACAGGCCATTTCATATGGGAAAAGGTATTTTTGACAACCCTAATAACTTCAAAACAATTGGCAAATATCCACTAGAGGCGCTGCCAATGTCTCGTTAGTTACAAGTTGGTTACGCTTTGTTGGCCTTAGCTCGACTCTCAAGTGTTGGGTATTTAGTCTGCTCGAACTAAACGAGTTCATCTTTAGTTAGTGACGTTGAATTCTTGATATCCGGTATTTTTAACTGGAAATATGAAAGTGTTGCCAGAAAACTAAAAAGTGCTATAATATATACAATAATTGTTTATTAAGTGTTTTAATTTAGGTTAAAGTTAAGCTTTTACATTTTTTTTTATGTAAATACGGTACTGCTGGTCATTGCTAATGAGCGACAAAGAATTCTTATTTGAAAAACTCACAAAGATCTAGGTCAAATTTAAATAAATTAAAGCAACGTTTTAAATAACCTCATTCAAATATTAACCTAAATAGCAAAGAAAAATCCAAGTTCCTTTCAGGAGTCTACTGCGGAATTGAACGAATAAAAATTTAAAACAGCTAAAATGCAAGCGGTATAGCTAAATGTAGTTTTAAATTCAGACATCTTGAATATGTATGTTTTATTGCATAATGCCTTGCTTAAATATTCATGAGATCGATTTACATTGTTACGACTGTAAAAATACCAGTTTTTATATAAAACAGAAATGTGCACTTTAAATCTAAAGTCAAGTCAGATGAATTTTTACAAGGACTGCAGATCTTTTGATGAACTGGAATGGAAGGGGAGCTGCAAAGGATTGGAACATGTTGCCCGCATCAGTTCTCCCGTCCAAATATGACGTGGGGGCCATCAAAAGGAGAGTGAACCTATTAAGTTAGCGCGTACCATCTTTCGACTGCATCGTCACTTCCTTCACGTGGGATCGTGGTCCAGCGCTAGCTTAACAAATAATAAAAAAAATGTATTTTAAGGCGATGTAAATAAACATTTAATACAATTTACGCTTATAGAAATTTCCTGTGAAATTCTTTTACTTAAACAAAAGATAATTCATGTTAAATATCTTGTGGGAAAACTCGAGAGAAACGTCTGCCGCGAGAGTAATTACCAACTTTTTAACGATCATTCAAAAACGAGAAGTAATTGTCTCGCAGATTTTCACGTTGTACTCGGTATTTGAGCCTTATACTTTAGAAGACATTTTAATCAGTAAAATAAAATTTTCCATAGCTGAGATACCTTTATTTACTCACTATTGCCCGCAACTTCAAATGTGGAATTAAAAAAATAAAGGTGAGTGGTCTATGTGTTCTTCCAGACTATCCTCTACATGTGTACCAAATTTCATCGAAATCCGTTCAGTCGTTTCGGCTACAAATTTTAATATCCATCTAAATTATTACTCAATATATCTCATTCGATTTTGTTATTTTTATCTTTCTGCCAACAGGGTACTGTTTTTCAAACGCATGTCTGTTTTTATGTACATTGGGATAGGTGCTCCGGTGTCAAATGTTTAATTTGTTTTTGAACGTTTTTTCTTCGTTTTTAAATATATGTAGATATGTATCGTGATCATAAAAATGATAAAAATAGTGATAATACTCTAATAAATTTTTGTCTAAACTGTTTTTATGGTTGATAAAATCAATAATATTTTAAGACTTAAACACTTTAAAATCAAAAATAAACCTCTAGATTTGTTACCAGACTGAAATTTAACTGCAAATAACTAATTTTATACACTTTCAAAGAACCCGTTTTGTCACTTTAATCCTATCATTAAGTGTTTCTATAACATTCTGTATCCTGCCTACCATCAAAACAAGTTTCTCGAAGCTTTCAATAGATAAATGCAATTTAATGACCATTTATTCAATTATTGCCTTTATATGTATAAGAATCAAAACTTGTTTTATTTCAATTGCATATTATATTTTAGTAATATTTTATTAAATAACATATGGTTGTGGGAAAAAACTTTTTTACTTTCTTAATATATTTGTGAAAGTTACTATGATGGATCTTATTCTTTTACATGAAAAATAATAATCAAGGAAATTTAATCTAAAATACATTGAAATGACTCATTTTACAAATCAAGTAAAATGTCAACATGTGAAATAACCAGACAGGAATAAATTAAGTTAATGCAACTTATTAATGCATATGGAAGCCATTATTTCTAAATAACAAATTATTAATATTACCTTATTTACAAAGCGCGTTTAAAATATCAAGTATTTTCAATATTTAAAACAGCAGTATAATGTAGTTTAAGTTTTAAGATGTAATATTTTAAAAACCATACGAATTTTCCTGTACAAGATATTTAAAAGCAAACTTAGCTGGTATTGTAGACAAAGTATTGAAGATTTTGGTCTTACATCGTGTATCTGAAAGTAAAGAAAAATATTCATTAATAAAACAATCTAAAAATAATCATTATACTCTAGGGTTGTTAATTTTTTAGATTTCTTAGAAAGGAAATAAAATGAACCCAAGGATTTTTTTAAATCGCCAACCCTGGTTATGAATGGATCGGTCAAGCGAATCATTCGAGTTCAAAGAACGAATGAATGAATGATGCTTACGAGCACAGTACACTAGTGAGTCTGAAAGTGTTATTGCATTGTAAACACTGGCCAAGAAATTATTACTGACACGTTAATTTGTTAATTACTAATGAATATGTAAGCTTTATGCTTAGAGTGATTTATTGTTTATACTTGGTTTATTTTATTGCTCGTTGTATTTTAGATTAACATTATTATATATACATTTATTTATTTATACCATCGCCTTATATTTTAAGTTACGTTAGATGCGGATATGTTTATTTATATCTCACTGTGTTAATATTATAAAGAGAAAAGATTTGTATTTTTGTATGTATTGAAATAACTTAAAAACTACTGGGCTAATTTCAAAATTTCTTTCACCGTTAAAAAGCTACTTTTTCGCTAAATTACATAGGCTATATATATTTTTATTTTACGAGGACTAAGTCGCGTAAAACAGGTAGTAGTTTATATGCGTATAGTTTAAATATAAGTATGTAATTAAAAGCATACGTATCAATTTCCGGAATGAAAATGAGCTAGGAAGTAAGGAAAGTGGTAACCATAGCTGACAATCGGCGTAGTAATGTCACGCTTGGGCAGCGTGACGCGTGACGGCGTAAATGCGAGACAGTTTAAATTGCCTTGCGCGGGAAATTCCCTACATTGTTTTTGATTTTCTCATAAACAATGGTGATTAGAGTAGTTTTCAGATACTGGGTTTTTACTTACGTTTATATTACGAATACTAAATGAGATAAAAATCGACAAAATTCATTGGAGTTTTGTCTCTTAAACTAATTATAAGAACTGTGTTTTAGAAGGCAGGACCTTCCCTCATCTATTATCGTATTTAATTAAGAATAAGTTGGTACATTAGAAAGAAAGTAATAATTTCAAAGACTACATACACTTAGGTGTAAACAGGCATATAATCAGTTGTTTAATATGTACATTTTAATGTTAAATGTTTTCCATAATGACAGGGTTACAGTTTTTAATCAAAGGGTTTTGAGTCCACGTTAGCCATTGCCCTAACGAGGACCCTTGACAACCTCTACAGTTTTTAATCGACCGGCAGGGTGTCTGCTTTGCATTTCACTTGTGTCTCAATACGTTGCCGAGACTTTTTCCGTTCCGTTACACTTTACGTGTTGTTTCATTTCAAAAATCGTTTGTTCCTTTAATCGTAATAACTACTTCTACAAGGTACTAAATATTTTAAGAAAAAATAACAAGAGATTAAGAATATTTCGACTATTAAATATTAAAGATGTTTCCTGACGAAACCTATAAATGAAAAATATTTAAAAAGTAAATATAAAATGTTAGTAAAGAATCAAAGAGACGAAAGGAAAAATTGCTTATTTGCTTATTGTATATCTTACTAATGTTATAAATGCGAAAGTCGTTGAATAGATGGATTATTACAGTTTGAAGCCTAAACTGCTCAACGGATCTCATCGAAATTTGACATAGATGTCGAGCGAAATATATTTTTTTTTATAATTTCCTGCGGAAGGATTCGCGGCTCAAAGCTAGTGTGATAACATTTCTTTAACTTGATCACACTTCTTACGGTTACGTACGGATTGCTCCCACGCATCCCGCTTTTGTAATCTACATCTCGTTAGAACCGAATCAGCTGCTTCCGTGACGCAATGCCGGTCACAAGATTACGTCAATGAGATCTGCGGCGACTCGCGGCTAATGTAATAAGAACCGGATCTGACGTGGCCGCAACGTCAAGGACACTTACTTTCACAAATACGGACGTTCCAAATGTTATATAAGTCAAGTACTTTAAGCTATTGCTCGTGACTTTGTCCGCGTGAAATTAAAAAAGCATAAAAAATATTCACTGACAACGTAGCTTTTGAATGTTGAAATTATTTTTGAAACCACCCTAGTAGTTTTAGAGTTACTTCAATAACAAAAATACAAATCTTTCCTCTTCGTAATATTAATATTTTATATGAAAAAATAAATAAAAGGAGATATCGCCAAGTTAGGAACAGTAGCGTTAATAATTCAAAAACTAGACCTTTAAGAATGACAAAAGTATTGCCAATCTTGAGTATCACACTGTCCCATTTGACCGGTGTAATAGGGATGGGAATTTAGGTCCTTTAATCATGTCAAACAATAATTATGGCCAAAATAATTGTAATATGTAAGTCCACTCCCGCGTCCGCTTCCGCGTCCGCTCCCGCGCATTTGTGGTCTGACCTTTACCTACGCGTCATCGAGTTGACATTTCACTAGAAGCCCGTGAGAAGGTTACGTTCGCGTTCCATGACGATTTTTGACACACATTGTCATGTCATGGTCACTTACCTGCGCCACAAAATTCATTAAATTGAACATTTTCGTTAAATTATTAACTTGAGTTACTAACTTATCTATGTGAGTTTTAAGTTAATTATGTATTTTGCAAAGATGTAATCTATAATGGTATTTTTTTATTTAACGACCTAAACAACCTTGTGCTTGCAAGCTTGGTCTATACTAGAATGTTCTATGTATGATTTTTTTAGAAGAAAATTATGTATACGATCAACATCTCTACACATAAATACACACAGTCGTGTAGTCATTAATTTCATTGCGTCGTAATTAAGTCAGAATAATTAAGAAAGAGTTACAAAATCGATAAATTATTTTATTTGCAATCATTTTTTAATTTAAACGAAAGTGTGGCAAAGTTCTATTTAAATAAATTATTTGGTAACTTTAAAAAAATACTTAAGTGTAATATAAAAAGTCTAGTCTAAGTTACATCTTATTTATAAATCAGAAACCTTTAGAGAATATAAATGTCCAGCTAATATTAGAAAAATTGCTACAAAAATCCTCCCAAGTAGTTTTAAGTTGCTCTAAGTAACTTGAAAGGTCAACTTGAGTGCCATTCGACGCCAACTATGAAGTCAGTCGTAAATCTATCTCGTCCACAGCCTTTACGACTGAGGCTATTTTAAGAGAGAATTATTTACTGAGAGTTTTAAATTTAGAATCGTAACTTTTTTTATATTAAAGTGTTGTAGCGACTCATATTTTTAACAGCTATTTATTTAACACTTTTATAGCTCGTTATCAAAACTTATTCTTCGTGTGAAACTTAGTGGATTCATTTTCAGTATTATTTATACTATTTTAAAAAAGCGTAAACACACACTTCTTTATTGCCTAATATGTCAGCAATTACGGCATATTTTGTAATAATTATTTTTTTAATAAAAAAACTTAACTTACGTCATGGTATAAGCTATATATTTTCACGTCATTAAACTTGGGGGGCAAATATTTTGGATAAAAACCCTAATGTGGGAAAGACCCTAAGTTGCCGCCAACATCAAGAAAGAAAGATTGCTAAGGGTTGTCATGTCATGTCATTTTGACATTTGTTATTGATAATTTGACAAATGTACATAAACAACAAAATAAAATTTTCATAATTACATGCGGACGAAGCCGCACGGGAACAGCTAGTAACTCATAAATGTTAAATTCATGAATCTATTGTCGCTGTGTTGACTGTTTTTTGTTTTAATTATTTTCATTAATTGTCGATAACAGAAAGTAACTAACATGTATTCGGAACTTGTTTCCGTACAAGATACGGCGTTAGAACAGGTTGGAAAGCATTGGACTCGCTGTATAGATTTCTAGTCACGATCTAGACTATCTAGATTCATTAAATCTTAAACTTTGTAAGCAAACTGTCGCCAGAGACTTCATTAACTGTTCTCGAGGAATCGAAAAAGTTATTATAGCTTAGGCGCTATTACAGATTCTATCTCGATGCCAAATTTCAAACACATTACTTCAGCTGTTATGAAGTTTCATGGTAAAACATCCACCTAGACAAAGTTTTGTAATTATTATTATAATAAGAGTGATTAGAGAGTTGTTTGCACTTGAAATTGGAACCAGAAATAAAACACTGAATAAAACTACCACAAGTATCATTTTGCTAACATCTTATTAAAATTATAAATGCGAAAGTTTAGATTGATGGATTTTGGTTAGATTTCGTAGACTAAAGTAACAAATCTCGATATTTGCATAGATGTAGAGTTTAGTCTGGTAGCAAACATAGGCTAATTTTGTTTTTAACTCCACGCGGACGAAGTCACGGGTGAAAGCACGTATTTAATAACATTTAAAAGTAAAAGTTATTGTAACAATAAATTATCTCTCGGAAACACGGTCAAATATGATATCAAGTAATACAGAAGTGGCCCACATTTGTGTCCGGACGAGCACTCAGTTGTGTCAGTAATCTCTGTCATGACGCTGTGAAACAAAAGTAAAGTGTAACGAGGACCGAACAATTAGACAGCTTTTATAACTCGACGATACGACAACGACACGATAAATGAAGATTTATAGCGAGCGCACATCTTTGACTAAAATATCGCACAACTTTTTAGTCTCTCTTTGATTCTTTACTCGATTTTTAGATGTGTAACAGTTGAATGGGCTGCGAAATAATCGACGATCGCACAGTTATGCGATAGTTCAGTCTAAGGTGTGCGCCAGCTCGTACTTTCTAAATATATACTGCAAATGGTGTTGGTTGGTTTTCGTTTCGAAATAGTAACTAATTTATGAATTACGTCATTAATCTTGTCATAATGTGTTTAACCATTTTCTTGAAAGATTACAAACAATTAAACATTTATCGAACTCTAAACAATTTCAATTCCTATTTACATTAAAAACAGCGTAACTGTAAATGCAATTTTTATTTTATTAAGAGAATAGATTCTTTGATTCCTCGAGATACAATGCAAGTCACAATTGATTTCTCAACACAGTTGTATCAGAAAGTTACACAAAACATGCTAACTGGGAGAAAAAAGGAAATTTGTTGATATAATAATTCACGCGTGATTCATTTCGTTATCACTAGAATTCATTTTAGTCACTATCAGTAGCATTAAAATGGACAGAATTATTAATAGTCTACTCCTCTTTCGTGTCGTAAGGTGTTAATGACCTTTACGGACCGCCCAAGATATTAACATCGGAGCTTATGAATCAATTTTGTTGACTCGTATTCACTTGACACGTGCTATTGTTGTTCATGTCAGCATGAGAAATCATATTTATCTCTTCATGTCATGTTTGAGAAACTAAACAATTCATGTTTAGTCTTTTCCATTATTGTTTTTATTCCTTTTTATCATACTTATATTAAAAATGCCGAAGTTTGGATGGGTGGATGTTAGAGTTTGTAGTCTAAACGGCAGAACGGTTCTCGATGCAATTTGGCATAGACGTAGATGATAGTCTGGAAGAACACATAGGCTAATTACTTTGTTTTTTTAATTACACGTGGACGGAGTCGCGAGAGAAAGCTAGTATTAAAAATAAAAAAAATACAAATTAAACTACAAATCATTTTGAAATTTTATTTCAGTCATTGTTTATCACTAAATCTAAGGAAGGAAACTCCCTTTATTGCCTTCACGTTTGCTTGGAGACTAATGACTTTTCACAAATGCTCTAGTCTTTATAGAAGTGACCTAAATATAACGCGAAACTCAATGGTCTTAGCGCTTGTATATTTATGAGCGTGACTCAGCGCATTGTTAGCGTGACAATGTGACCACATGTTTATTTAATTACTGTTATGCATTCGAAGTGTTACACCGAAGTTTATCACCGGGATGTTATGATAACATTGGTACAGATAGTATAATTTGATTTTTTTATGTAGGCTTTTGCTTCTTTTACGAAGACTTTTAATCTATACTATTATAATAAAGCGTAAACACACACTTCTTTGTTGCCTAAGATGTCAGCAATTACAGCATACTTTTGAATAATTCTTTTTTTTAATCAAAAGCCCTATACTACCGTCACGTTTTAGGCTATATTTTCACGCCATTAAACTTAGGGTGTAAATATTTTGAATAAAAACCCTAATGTGGGAAAGAGAAATTAAGTTGCTGCCAACATCAAGGAAGAACAATTGCCAAGGTTTGTCATGTCATTTTGACATTTGCTATTGATAATTTGACAAATGTACCTAAACAATAAAATATTTTTATTTTTCATGCGGAAGAAGCCGCACGGAAACAGCTAGTAGGTTTATACTCTACGTATTGTTAAAACATTAGTAGAGTTTTGTAACCTTAAAGAAGGTTTCTGTTCAAGTAATCGTGTTAAAGTATATTGTTATCTCAATTTTAGAGAGATGCAATGTTTCAACAATGGAAACGTGGTAAAGAGCAATGTTATACAACTGGTAAGTAGAGTTTGAATAAAAGAGTAACTTTGTCGAATCAAGTCATTGAGCCTGTACATTGAGCCACAGATTAAGCGCAACCAATGAAAGTGAAAGTGTTGTTTGAAAGTGAATTTATACGTATCATTAAGTAGTTCGGTTTATCATTCTGACATTCTGACAATGTGTAGTCAAAGATATCTGACTTAAGTGATACACCTAGTTTTAACGGTCAGAAAGAGATTGTGTTCGTGGAATGTGTCTTGCGTAACGTAACTGTGGTTTGAATAATGAAGGTCGTATTATGGTGCGGGAAAAATAGAAACATTTATCTTAAGCCACTTTATCAGATTAAGAGCGAGCGCATGCCATTGACTAAACTATAGCACAACTGATGTGCGATTGTCGATTGTTTTGCCAATTCAACTGTTTAGTTGCACAACAAAAAATCGAATAGTTTGTGCACCTCCATATAACCTCATAGGAATCAAAGCGAGACTAAACAGTCATGCGATAGTTTAGACAAAGATGTGCGCACACTCCAAATCTGATATTGAACAAAGAGCCCACATCGACGGATAAAACTGATGTAAAATTCAGTTACAATGTAAGGTGCCTGTTTTTTAATAATAAGTTTGGAAAAGTAAATATTAGCATTGCACATAGAAAGACGGCCGATGAGGCCGTAAAGTCCTGGAATGACGGCCACGGATAGAACGACGCAGCGTGGGTAGACTTCCCGCAAGATAGACGGATAGTAAAGGTTGCTGGAGTATCCTGAATATGAGAGGCATGTCACCGATCATTATAGCAATGAGAGAAGAAGTAAACATGCTATCAAATTCAAAACCAAATTGCAAACTTCTGCAGCTGGTGCAACGTTGATCAATATTAAATTTTAAAATGGTTTTGCTTTTTGCTTGATTTATAATTATTTTATGAAAATTCCTATTTACTAAAAGTTGTAGAGCGTGACATTTTAATAAAGGACATGGGTGATAAAACTAGATGAGATAAAGATAATAAATAGCATTGGCGTGTTGCGAAATCAAACTGAAATGAACGCAACAATGGGCTTGCGACATAGGGTAGCGCGGGCCAACTTGTTCTACTTGACTGTACCATTGTCTAAGACATTTTACAATTAAATTATGTTGAACCGTAACATAGATAAGACGACTTGCAAATACACGGGAATGTGAATATGTAGAACAATGCATATTAAATGTTTTGCAAGAAGTTTTGCGAAATAATAATCAGTTGTATTCATTTCTCTCTATTTATCTTACTAATATTATAAATGCGAAAGTTTAGATGGATGGATGGATGTTTCTTAGAGTTTGTAGACTAAACGGATTTCGACGAAATTTGTCACAGATGTAGAACATAGTCTAGAGGAACAAATAGGCGACTTACTTTTGTTTTCATTTTTAATTCCGCGCGGACGGAGTCGCGGGCAAAAACTAGTATTATTATATTTGTTTAAGTTTGAGTAGTTTTTCTCAGCATTAATATAAGTTTTCAAATACTACGTACATATTTGATGACTTAGATTCAGTACAAAATGTTCCGGGTTCAGGTTCTTACTGGTTGTATAACGTCGTGACTGTTTGAGTATTATGAAACTGTTACCAATATCTGATCAGATCCTGGTATAAACCGATCCAATATTAAGTCCTATAATCTGTTTAAAAGTTGACGACATTCAACCAAAATTTGTTATAAAAAAACAAAATCAGTCAATAATAAAATAAAATTAAATTTAGACGTACAATTTAACTAATAGTTTAATTTTCAAATAATAAACTATGTAATAAGTATATCACTAGTTAAAACCGATTGATTACTTTTGAATCTGTTTAGTTTTGTAGAGATTCACAAGGTGTTAGGAATCATCTTATGTCCAAGGATTCTTATTGAATCCCTCTTGTCAACTCTTCTATTAGTTAATCTGTGAACTAAGCTAATGTAAATATTATTGGTTATACGTTATTACGTAGGAAAGCGATGAGTGTACTTGACATTTTGACCTTGTAATATTTCACACTAGCGTCTAACATTTGCTAAGAATATTTTAAGAAATATGATTTTAATATGATATCGCAGTATTTGAAATCGTAAGTTACTTGCTTTTGATTTTTTTTTAATTCTTTGCAGACAGAGTCACGGGCTAAAGTTAGTCACTTTATATAATTACATTCCAAGTGTATGAAAAGTTTGGACTTTTTGTTTATTACATATCTCTAAATATTAACTGACTTCGATTGTATTTTTTTTAAGTCAGCCCGGACGAAGTCGAGGGAAAATTCTAGTTTGTATCAAGAAGGTAAGTACAATTCTTCTTCATTTAAACAAAACATTAAATTTTACACAGAAATAGGTTATCAAGTTAATTGAAAAAAATTAAATCAAGGTGGAAATCTTAAAATTGTGACTTATGATAGTCTACGTAGGAATATTAGATTTCATCTTTCTCACGATTAATACTTGCTTCCGTTTACAATATACATAATTATTACGTTATATTATCGAATAATAAAAACAACTTTCGCAGCTTTCTCGCTCATATTAATCTAAGGATGCGGTAAAAAGTAAATTAGTGTTGGCGCCGTGCGTTGTGTAAGATGCAGATTACTTTTACTTAAATTCAGGTCAAATGTTTTGGTTAGATATTTAGAATTCTTTACGCACTGCGTGACCTGAATTTGCAGACTAAAGATAGTCAAGATTGTAATTCTAATTATATGTTAAAATGTTATTTACATAAATGTGTTTAAGATTGAGTTGAGATTCAAAAAATGTGTTGTAACTTTTAACATAATTCCCTGATTTAAAGTCATCTCCGGGAACCAAAAACATTTTTTAAGATGAATTTTCATTAAGTCCAAATGAATACATACATTTATGTATGAATTCACATTCGTTTTATTGATGTTTTAATAAAGAAACACCTTCTTAAATGACCAGGACGCTCTTTCGTATCTGAGTCGTAATTAGGTAAAAATAAATATATGTGTTATTTACTATTCTTACTCAATTGCGAAAGCTTAGATGTATGGATGGATGTTAGAGTTTGTAGTCTAAACGGCTTAATTATCTGGATGAAATTTAGCATAGATGTAGAGCTTAGTCTGGAAGAACACCTAGGCTATTTACTTTTGTTTTTTTACTCAAAGCGGACGGAGTCGCGCGCGAAAGCTAGTGTTCTATATTTATACATTTCCTTTAGAGAAATCTCTAACGCTTATAGAATACGAAATAACATTACCATCTCAATGCTACACAGATCGCAACCCTTTGCAACGCTAAACTAGAAAGTACGTAACTATCTCACTAAACAGAGAAAGCCTAGGAGGCCCAAATAAGTCGCTTTCCAAAGTACAAGCGTTATTCGCCTTTTAAACATTATTTCCGACGTGACTGGAGTCCCTCAGAGAGAGAAATGTCGAGTTATTCTGCCAAACGGGCAATTAACCGCAAGTTTGGAAGACCGTACTAAACCACATAAGCTTTTTTATTTGTGATTTTTGGTGGCTGAATTGTTCATCTGGTTTGTGTGGCGCAGATGTTGGTTAGTCTAAACCTCATTTAGGAGTAACTAAGCTCGATGGCTCTCTCCGGAGCCTCGGACTGTTACTTTGTTAGTACCGGATAGAAACGCATGTATCGCCGCAAATAGCTTCATTAGTCGCTTAACTAGGTTTTACGGGACGTTTTTATATCTCTCTTTCTTTCTGCCTATCTATCCCATATTAAAGAGTCAGCTTTCTTTGTTATCTTCTTCCACTACACAATTTTATTCCTTTACATCCCTTGGATTTTTATAGATGTTTTTTTCTGTCAATGAAATAAAAATATAACTTTGAACGTATCTGATAAATTAGTTATGAGTATAGTTAGAACATCTTAACGTCAGATCAGACGGATGTTGTTGCAAAGGTCACTAACAAAAGGCACAAGACAAGGTGAACACGTGTTTTACGTTTGTATTTTTTACTTAAGTATAGTGAATCGCATACTCATTGGTATATTATTTAAATATAAAATCATCGCTTACAATTCTTTTGTTACTTGTAATTAATTTAAATACATACAGACTGCTGCCTTTACTTTGCTTTTATTGATCTCAGAAGTACTAAAGGGAAGGCATTGGCTCTTTAAAGACATGCTAACCTATAACCATGGCCTTATTTTGGTATCGGGGGGAATCTTCAAAAAGATACCCTTCCTTCTGGGGGGGAAAACAGGGTTATGTTGTGTACCTACTAAAACCCCCTCGGTGGCCAGTTTCTAGTGCAATAGAAGATGGTTCCGGGATCTCCATCTCAGAGGAACCTAGAACAATGGCCGCACACTAACTTAGGGTAGACCCCGAGCCTCCCGCTGGAGACGTCCAGTGAGCTGGTGATGATGATGAACATAGAGGAGCAAAGACGATTTTGATGCTGCCATAATTAAGTATACAATAAATAATCTTGATTATTTGTTTATTTTCTTTAACTCTCTTGATAAATTATTCATTTAATTAAATAAAAATAAATACTGTAATTGTTATCCAGAGTTCCTTAGGTTTGAGGAATCCATGCGATTATAAAATACAGTTACCATAATAACGTAACGATTTAAATTAATAACGGTATAACTGACCTTGTTTCCATGTCGATGAGCTTTGACTTGTAATGTTGTGAGGAAAACTAGCACGGGAATACCATGTTACGAAATTTGCAATTAAACCGACGATTGGTTTGTGATACAATGTTAGTATATTAAGAATATATCTAACGAAGTAAATAATATATGAACATTTTTAAAAATTCATTGGAAATATAGGTAAACTACCTTTCGCCCGCGACTTTGTTCGCGTGGAATAAAATAAAAAAAAAGTGGAAGTCCTATGTGTTTTTCCAGACTATCCTCTACGTCTTAGCCAAATTTCATAGATATTTGTTCAGCAGTTTAGGCTACAAACTCTAACAAACATCCATCCATCCATCTAAAGTTTAACATTTATAATAATAAGTAAGATTGGTTACGCTTAGTTCTAAGTGACAGTTTGAATGTTTAGTTACAACTGAACGTATTAGCTTATATTTTTCAGTAGAAATGTTTATTTTTTTAGAAATAACAAATTTCAACTGCTGTTTTATCGAATTGTGTATTCTTTTGTTATAATTTGTAAAACTTTCACAAAACTATACAGTGTTTATTTGCCTAAATTAAAAATTTGCAATTTATGTCCATTGAACTATACGTAATAATTTAAACGGTCATAGAATTTACGTGTGTTGAAATTTGTTTACTACACCGTACATATTAAAGTTTAAATTCCTATAAGGTTCAATCTTTTTTTTAATATCCTTAATTTACCAAAACACAATTCTTCACGTTAATTTTACGGTTTGTTTTAGAAATTATTAAACAAGAGAGTCTGCCTGCAAAGACAAAATTGCTTACAGTATGTCGAACTAATCTTTAATAACCGTTAAGAAATCTGTTAATAAAATTTTGTTAAATTTGTTAAATTTTGTTAAATTTCAATACCAAAGACTACTTTGGCAAGTAATTATATGTTTTAAAGTTTTGTCTTGAATAATTTGATTCGAGCAATGATAGCTACATCTATCATCAAAGAGTTGTAAATTAGAGAAATGTTATACGTTTCTAACAAGAATTTTATGACAATCTATACTATTATAATAAAGCGTAAACACGCACTCCTTTGTTGCCTAAGATGTCAGCAATTACAGCTTGTTTTTGAATGTTTTTTTTTTAAAAAGCCATACACTAACGTCACGCTTTAGGCTATATATTTAATGCCATTAAACTTAAGGGGTTAATATTTTGGATAAAAACCCTATTGTGGGAAAGAGATCATTAGTTGCTGCCAACATCAAGAAGGCAAGATTGCTAAGGTTTGTCATACGACATGTCATTTTGACATTTGCAATTGTTAATTTGACACATGTAAACAACAACATAAAAATTTCATAATTTTATGCGGATGAAGTCGAACGGGAACAGCTAGAGATTAATAAAATTAGTAACAGAATGCATAACCTATAAATTAACATTTTGACATTGTGACCCTTCAATTTCTTGTTGTAGCAGTCATTTAATTTAATCTAACTAATGTGGCATGTCTACCACCTTATACTATTTAAAAAAACATTAACGACTACTATAAGTTAGGCACGAGATCGGGTTAACATTGCGCATTCCTAGCTCAGTGTTAATTTTTTCTCGCGACAATGAAATTGTTCGCCTATGAATGTCGCAAAGTCGTGGAAATGGGAACCCAGATCAATGGATAAGATAAATTAATCCATTGTTTTAGATCAGTATAATAATATATACATTGTTACATACGTGTTTATATTTAACATATAGGTATGTGGTTCAATAACATCGATGACCGCATAGTTCAGTTTGTAATGTATGACTAACAAAGTGCATACAACTGTAATTGTTATGTGTAAAGAATTAACATGCAATTTACGATTGATCGAGAGTAGCACGAAAATTAGCGTGAAAATATTGGTAACGTTCCACTTTGTATGTGATTTGTTAGTGTATTTATGTACGACTAGCTGTTCCCGTGCGGCTTCATCCGCATGAGGTTATAAAAAAAACATTTTATTGTTTACATTTGTCAAATTATCAATGGCAAATGTCAAACTTCAAATGCACAAATGACAATTGCTTACTTGATGTTGGCAGCACCTTATATTCTCTTTCCCACATTAGGATCTTTATTTTAAAATATTTACCCCCTAAGTTTAATGGCGTGAAAATATATAGCCTAAAGCGTAACGTCAGTGTAGGGCTTATTATTAAAAAAAGAACTATTTAAAAATATGCTGTGATTGCTGACATCTTAGGCAACAAAGAAGTCTGTGTTTACGCTTTATTATAATAGTTTATAGTATAGATAAGGTCGCTAGATAAATGTAATACAAATTTTATCAATGACGTTACGAATACTTTCTCGCATATTTTCGAGCTTGGCCCCGATCAATTCTAACAAATCTACTCTAAGTGACGGTTTAAATAACTATCACATGGCAATAAATTAATGTGTTAAGAGCTCTTCAAATAAATATTAAAAATCTTTTCATAAACGTTTCTCATATGCCAATCAATGTCCGATCATAATCTGTTAAAATTGAATAATTGTTTATTATACAATGACCCGATGCTTTCTTGTGTTATGTAAAACAACGGTCTGTCATGTCGTCTGTTAGTATTGTTATGATAATTATTGAGGAAGACGCTACTTCGAAACGTTTTCATCTATTTCAACAAATAAACAGCTCTTTGTTACGACTTTGACAACTAAAATATAACCAATCATACTTAATATTATAAATGCGAAAGTTTAGATGGATGGATGTTTGTTAGAGTTTGAAGCCTAAATGGCTGAACGGATTTCGATGAAATTTGGGATGGACGTAGAGGATAGTCTACTCTAGAACATATACGCTAATCAGTTTTATTTTTTTTTAATTCCACAGGACGGTTCTCGGGCAAAAGCTAGTAAAGCGTATTGTCCCACTATCTTACTAATACTATACATGCAAAAGTTTGGATGGATGGATGTTTGTTAATAATTATATCCAAAAAGGCTAATCTCGATAAATTTATCACTCATGTAGAAGATAGTCTGCAAGTACAAATGGACTGGTTAAGTTTTTAAAATTTCGCGCAGACGAAATCGTGGGCAAAAGTCAATCACTAATATTTATTTTTGTATCGAACAATCATTAATCAATTAGGAAATTAAAAATCTGTGATTTTCTAATAAGAATGATTTAAATTAAAAAGGATACTTAAAAGTATCAAGGGTAACAAATGAAAAACAATCTATAATCAAGATTCAACAAAAAGTAATGGGAAAGTAGAGACTGGTAGTTTCCGCAAATCAAGTGAAACGCTTACGATACGAGTTTTCCACACTTTTCCCATTGAACTTGCTTTTACTGAGGTGTTATTGATAACGATCAAGCCACCGTTATAAACAATGTAACAACATTATACTACCTAAGTGATCATTTATTTGAAAGCACTATTTATACTCTCGTGGCTTTTTACATCTTCAACATTGACTACTATATATGTATTATTTTAAATTTAAAGGCAATAGTATAAGCATCTAAAAAATCTACAACATTAGAAAATTTGAATTACAGCTTAATAGACCTTTATTTTTTCTTGAAAACAAATTTTGGGATCACAAACCAAAATCTATTTTATACCAGAGGGCTTATCGCGAATATTGGTGAAGTTTTAGTGACGTCATCGACAAAACTGTATTAAATTGTTGCAGCGCCCCTACCGGGCGTAAAGTACACTATGAAATATCATACTTTTGTCGACGATGTTATGTTTATGTTCTCGCAACTATCACCCGAATATTCCTAATATACCCTTAAGTAGTCGATTTTCTTAAATAAACTAAAAAAACTATTTGCGATATTTTTATATAACTCATATAAAATGTAGCGATATTTGTGAATACAATTTTATTGAAAGAACTTGTGCAATAAATATGCCACAATCAGCGACGCGAGCTGAAAAATGTCCCGACATCG
Source organism: Papilio polytes (assembly GCF_000836215.1). Taxonomy (NCBI): domain Eukaryota; kingdom Metazoa; phylum Arthropoda; class Insecta; order Lepidoptera; family Papilionidae; genus Papilio; species Papilio polytes. The sequence continues at coordinate 1,216,748 of NW_013527026.1, read as the reverse complement.
AACTTGTAGTGTGAAAATAAAAGTTTAAATTAGATTTTCTTTATAAAGTGCGACGAAAGGTTTTATTTCTAACCAACGTGGACTGTAGACTTTATTTTAAAGCAAATAAAGTTTAAATTTAAATAATCTCTACTTTTGTGCGGAATAAATGTAACTTCCTTATTATAATAATGTTTTTTTACTAATTGATAACACTTTAATTTCAGTGCATTGGAAATCCTGTACTTGTATTTATCTAAATGTTAAGTACTTTTATAATCAGGTTTTTTTGTTAATAGTAGCACAAAATAATTACAACGGTTAGTTTTAAAATTTCAGTAAATTCGTTTACGGTTTAAAAAGTTATAAACTAAGAAAGGAGTTTTTAACTGAATCTTCCTAAATATATCTCAAGTACATTATTTTGCGAAACATTTTGTATAGATGTAGAGGCCAGTCTGGAAGAACATATAGGCTTTTGTTTTTTTTTTAACTCCACACGGACAGAGGCGCGTACGAAAGCTAGTGATAAAATGAAATACATTCCATATTATCATATTTTGAAATCGTGTAATTACGCATATTAGGAATTAAATAGCGTCAATAGCCTATTGGTTTGGGGCACGGACTTCCAATCTTGCGGTCAAGGGTTCGAATCCTGCCATTCGACTACTGCTTGAACCATATCCTAGCACAAGCCTAGAGCTTAGTTGGAATGGTTAAAGGAAATATTAATAAATTAACAAAAATCTACTATTATTTAAAAATATATATATACGCGACAATAACATCCAAGTCTATTCTCGTTCATGTTCCATATTCCCTCACTTTGTTCTCGATCGTGTGAATGTTAACTCGTGCGTTTATAAATCAGTAACGTGAAGAAATTGGCCGCGCGTGAAACATTTTTATGTTGATTGATGTTGGCTTTACAAACACACGTAAACAAGCTTGTAACTAGCGAATTGGCTTTTGAATGTTAACGTAGAACTCCACTGATAAACAAAATAGAGACTATAATAAGTTTGTTGATTGATTTTAATAGTAATAATAAGAACTGTATTCTACTTTACTAAGTAACTTTAACTTAATGTTATAAATGCAAAAGTTTAGATAAATGGATGGATGTTTATTAGAGTTTGTAGCCTAAACTGCTGAACAGATCTCGATGAAATTAGGCATAAATGTAGAGGATAGTCTGGAAGAACACATATACTCACTTTTGTTTTTTTTTTATTCCATTCAAACAGAGTCGCGGGCGATAGTTAGTTATTACTATATAGTGATAATATATCAACTAACTTATAATTGTGTGAAGGAGATGCATATGAACAGGAATCAACTTTCAGTGCGTCCCTTCCCTTCGTTACGTGGGCCAAATGTGGGCTAGATCGTTTACCACCTTATAATAAAAGAATGTATCGCACTTTCTCTGGGTTTAATGACGTCACTAATTTTATGCCGTTACTATTAATTATATAAAAGCCAATTTGCTTAAAAATAGAGGCAAATGGACCACAGAATTGTGTATAAACATTTGTGAAACGTTTAGCAACGGTGTGCACAGAGCAATAAACTCAATTGACCAGTTGTTACCGCGCGACTAATGCCCGTTAAATTGCTAACTTCACTAGAAAATTAATTGTTTATACCTTTACTGTTGAAGTAAAACAATCTGATAACATTAGTCTGTGTATGATCGTGTTTTGTCTATTCATTGTCTTAGCGAGGGCACAGACCCTTGACTAAACTATCGCACATTTGTTGTGCGATTGTCGATTGTTTCTCAGTCCATTTAAATGTTTAGTTGCACAACTAAAAATCGAGTAGTGTAAACTTCATATAAGGTCATAACAATCAATGCGAGACAAAACAGTTGTGCGATAATTAAGTTTTAGGTGCGCACGCTCTTAAAACATTAGGCTAATCATTTTTGCACAAGTGCTACATAGTGAAATCCCACGGTTATAGAGATATTTATGTTTGTTTCTGCATTTTAAATAAAGAATCATGACTATTTTTTTTTCAGTTAGCGTTCCATTTACCAGTAAGTAAACAATTTTATCTAAAAATGTATCTCCCGTCTTTTCCATTTCTTTACCTGGAACAAAAACAAAATTATTTTAAAAATAGCTCTACTATTAACACAATTATAACAATGTAAAAAAATGTTACAATAGTACCATTCGGAAGCCATTTTTTTTCTATTAAGCAAAGCGAGTTCTAAACACTTTTTTTTATAAAATTATTTATTATTATTAAATTGCCGCGTAGTTGCGGTAAACCGACATTCAAAGAGAATATTGGAGTAATTTCATTGCAATTTTCTTTTTAAAAATGACCATAAACATCATCACGATAGAATCTAGAAAATTAAAGTTTTATTTCAACCAACAATCCGTAACTTATCTTACTTAATTTAGGTATTGCTGATTTTAACCCGAAATTGCACATTTCGAAGTTACTTTAAACCGCAAAAAATTAACTATCCGTTTTGTAATAAATGGTTCGATGAACCTTTCGTTAAAGTCAAATCTATTTATTTAGATTCAGGCGTTACCTAATAACTTTTTGTCTGTCACGGTCTGTTTGCGATGTCAAAGCGATCGAACAATTTGATAATACCGTTTTATAGATTAAGAAATTGTCCTAGTGGGTATGTCCAACTTAATTATGGTACATCACTAGTGCCCTTTTGTCAATGTTAAAAACAAGATAGTATAGACCTACAAGGATATGACGGTTGGCAGTTTTATGTACTAACAATATCATATTTCAGTTTCAATGAGATTAGTGATGTCGTAATTTGTATAAAATTATACTTTTTAAAGTTAATCATCTTGTATAATGTTAGAAAAATAGTTGCTTTAAATTATTTTAGATAGAGAATATTCACTCTTTACATTTTTTATTTAATATGGGTCTAAATACTCAAAGCCATTTTTTTTTTGTATGTCGTAGTCCCTGAAACATGCGTTTAGTCTTAACTGTCTCATCTAGTAGAGAAGCAACTTTTTAATCTTTTTTAATTTCGAATAATTTTGAATTTCGAAGTATATATATAGCAACTTTTTAATCTTTTTTAATTTTGAATTTCGAATAATTTTGAATTTCGAAGTATTTATATATCTAGTAGAGAAGCAACTTTTTAATCTTTTTTAATTTCGAATTTCGAATAACTTTGAATTTCGAAGTGTTTTGAATTTGGAACATTTAAATATGACCGTTTTATAAACAAATTAAACGATATCGCACATCAAAATTACTTTGAAAGTTATTTGAACCGTTATCTCATTAAAACTTCAGAAGCATACTGTCCTCGTTAAATTAGCTGTTTTATATGTAAATTATTTATATCATATGGAACAATGTATTTGAAATTACATTCACGTGTTAAAACGGAACGTATTGATAGTCAATACACTTTTTTTGCTAAAATAGAGCAATAATTAATTTGCTAAATAAATAAATATTTTGCTGCCATTTAACCGAAATTCTAGTGATGTTCTAACGCTCTGTTACATTTTTATATTGCATATAAACAAAAAATCTATGATAAATCTAATATCCATGCTAGATATACCTTGCTTTTGGTTTATGGTTTTAGGAACTTTACAAGGTCAATGACCGCATCAAAAGGAATAAAAAACCTACAGTATCTTTTACTGAAGAGGTAAAAAAGCAACAATCAAAGAAATACCGTTTACTATATTATTTCGTCCGATTAAAGAAAAAGTTGATATCAGGCCATTAATAACAAGATTAAGGCTTCATCTTTAAATTATACTCAAATATGACATTACGGGAAATGTATTTTTTCTGTAATTAAATACAGTAAAGTAATTTATGTAACGATAAAAATGTCATACTTAAGACATGTGAATTAAAATAGTAATTGCTTCTTTTAATAAGTTATTAAATAAAAATTAACTTGCAACAGATATATACAGCAGTGATTAACTACGTATAGTTTCGTTTTGAATAAAAATGTGTTTGAATCCGCGCCAAATTACGACGATATAGCTATAAAAACAATAGCAGGATTAGTAAAACATACATATTATTAATATCAATGTTTCCGTTTTTTTTTTTAAATCTGTTCTTTTTTACCTAACTTTCTCATTCAATTTCGGTTTATTTTTAAAGCTATATTATGTATTGTACTCATTTGCTACTCTGATATTAGATTAAATAAAATCTCAGAATAAAAATATTGAAGTGAACTATAACATTTATGCTATTAAATAATTGGTTGGATTCGAAACCCCATTGGAATTTATCTAAATTTTTATATAAACAAACATCTGCCAGAAATATAGAATAACAGCGTGTACTGTGCCGACTGTAGGGACAAGGGCAACTTGAAGAAAGCCAAATCATCCTTCGATTTGTTTTAATTTGGTTAAACATTCATTCGTTTTATGAAGATGGTTCCATTTTTGTCTAAGATAGAATTCTGATCTGAAAAAAAAAACATCGTGATGAAACCTGCATATATATGCAAACGAAATCATAGATATATGTATAAGAAATCAAGCAGTCTCCACTGGAACAATGTGGTTTACTAAGTTCTTTTCTTTAGCGTGGGGAAATGCCTTACGCATACTCATCTTTATAGGGGTAAAGTTTAGTGATATTGGGCTTGCACCAACTAAAAACCCAACGGTTGTCTCTCACAGCGCTAACAAGGTGTCCCGAGATCTCCATTTGGAACGCGACTATGATTGACGAAGTCCTAGCCACCCTTAACTTATGATACGTACTCGTATATGTCAACATGATTTTAACAAAGTAGAGTACGCTTTGCCAATACGTGAACGTGTCGAATTAGTATTCATCCGTTGATCGCATGCAGTCTCAGTTTTCACTTTTGCCGTCGCCTGCGCAACAAAAACGAAGGATAAAGTGCAATCTTATTTACATGTTCCGTATGTTTATTTGTCACGAATGTTCATATTCAAGTTTGTAATAAATATGCCCCAGATTCTTATCGAATGTTAAAAGTATGCAAAAACTGACTGAAACAATTTTTGTATTTTATGTCGAAATATTACTATGATGGCTTTAACTCTTGATATTATGAAGTGTAAGTACATATTATTGAAGTGTAGCGTTGTATTGACATATTATGCGGCAAAATGGGGACATAAACAAGAAATTATTAAGATTGAATGTGGCTACAAAGGAGGAAGACTGAAGAAAATATGGATGGATTGCGTGAAAGAGGATATGCTTGAGAACGGAGTGAATTCAGATATGACGGCTGATAGAGACGTATGAAAGAACAACACATACTGTGCCGACCCTCAGTTAGGACAAGGGCAAGTTGATAATGTAGTATAAATCATTAAAAATAATAATACGATTATCGTTTTTAAGTAACAATACTATGTTTTGAAACTCTTTTAAAGTACCATCGTTACTGGTAGATGACGATTTATCGACTTTGTAAATTTTAACCACCAGTAAAAGTATATCCGCCTTTATCCAAAACGTGAACGCACCAAATTTTTAACGTGACTTGATTTTAACGTGCCTGATAATACCTGTTA
>NW_013527026.1:1186389-1210019 GCF_000836215.1 Papilio polytes | reverse complement strand
GTAACTTATTTACGTAATTATAACAAATACAACATACACTAATGGGTATTTTAATTTTGTATAATTCAGATGTCGAGGGTTTTAATACAAAATTATATACATTAGAACTTCGATAACTCAAACCTAAACATAAAAACCTCTATAACTTCAAAAAAATATATGTTCCCTTCCCATCAGAGCCCAAAACTTCTATAACATAGACCCTTGATAATTTAAAACCTCTATAACTTAATGTATTTTGTGTTTCCGCGATAACAATTATCAAAACTAATTAGGTTTTTTAATATGTTCAATTCTAAATGTCATATTGCCTTAATCTTGAACGAATTAGTTCAAAATATAATTATTAAACAAAAGACAACTTAATTCATAGTATAGTTCTATTCAAATATTTTAGCAGCCCAGGGTCATTGGTGCGCTTCACAGTTACCTCTTGAATTTACTATACGAAAACCTAAATTTAACTTATATTTTAAGGTACAATTACAACCAAATGTCACTTTAATATAAACAATATAAAAAAGTAAAATACAGATTCTTACATACCAGTGTATTTATAACGTGATATAGACCAGGTAAATTTGATTTAAGATTAGTGTCAACGTTACCGCCCTTATCAGGATGTTGACTATACCAGCCAAGATAAGTACCATCAGATTAATTTATACATGTAACATTTTTATCTTAATTAAAAACGTACGTTGTAAAAACAGTAGAAGTCTACTACGTTGTTAAATTATTGACATCTTAGCCATTTGTGGGGATTAATAAAGATATGAAGAAAACCTTTAGAATACTGCTAATACATACTTGCGCACTAAAATTATAGTTAATACTTGTATATGTCTAAACTAGTAGCACCTTGTTTCATATCTACGTGATTTATTCTTCTACACCTCATTTACATTTAAATTACAAGAACACATAATTACGATGTCTCTTGTTTTGTATAACATCTTGCACGCTTTTGTTTCGCGCCTAAGATTTTTTTCTCTTCTTTATTATGTTTTTAATTTATTGGTTTGTCGATGGCCAGTGTTAACATAGAAATGAGTACCCAAATAAATAACAATTGTAGAAATCTCGCTCTTATAATTGACGTTACTATTTGAAATTAATATCCTTTTGTGTTTTTAAATAATACAATTACTACATAAATGCTGCGCTTATTTTATTAGCGCCATCTAGTGACATTAAGGGACCGATTCTAACATTTTCAACTTTTAGTTTAAATTTAACCGTACTACCTAAAACAAATCACATGTGACTTACGTTTCAGGATATCACAATGAACCTAACCCTATGTACATTGCGTGGATTTATATAGTACCTTACAGCTTACATAATCTATTATATCTATACATATAATAAAATTGTAGTGTCTGTTTGTAATATCAAAAGAAAAAAATTATATTTCGGGAAGATGATGTATTTGCGTTGCTGTTAACGAAAAACGCATTTAATTTTTTTTGTCTGTCTGTCTGCAAACCGCGTTTGTTCAAGGTAATCTCCGAAACAGCTGGGCCGATTTTGACTGGAATTTCAAAGAAGGGTAGCTGACATAGACGAGCATATTATAGGCTACTTTTTAATCTTAATATTGCGTAGACGAAGTCGCGAGGAACAGCTAGTAAATATAATTGCGCATGATATAACACAGTCTGTATTTGACAGCGGTGGATGTAACCCGTTGCGGCCTTGGCCAGAAATAAACTTAAATAATCCACCGCGTCAGTAGCTCACCCTAGACAAACAGCCCTCGTATATCGATCCGCCCTGCCCCCAGGGTTGACCTGACTATTCATCCCTGTCTAACAAATGCTTTCTTTTTCTTTCATAATTGGGGTTTGATAAGAATAGTGACTTGTATTTTTCCTCGTGCGTTACAACAGTATTTACTTAATAAAATTGAACTCTGATATTTACTTTCCTCTGTATTGTATATTTTTGGCTGCTTGTTGTTAGAAAAAATCTTGAACTATTGCCATTGCAATATTAATAATTTTAGTTTCTTATATCTGCAAATAAATAGTAAAAAACCCTATTATTCTACACGATTTTATGGCTAAATGAAAAAAAAAACACATTTGTACTCGATGCTCAAATAATTAGTTGCTTCTAAGTGAGGGGCTTCACTGAAATATTAAAGAACGCCGAGGGTCGACACTGTTCGTGTCTGCTTTTCCTCGATTCCAATATGAATTCTATCACGTTCTCGCAGAAAGTAATGTCTATGTACCAGGCGGTCATATATAAAAAAGGTAATGAAATACTTAATGGACAATACAATATAAAGTTACTAGGCGATCAGAACTAAGTAGTAAGTAACCTTAGCTTCTTTGCAAACAAGGCAAGCTAGTAAGGAAGGTCACTATATCACATACAGATTAATAGTAAGAGCGGCACAGCTTTGACTAAACTATCACAAAAATGTATTGCGATTGTCGATTGTTTTGTAGCCGATTCAACTGTTTAGTTGCATGACTAAAAATCGAGTAGTGTTCGCATCTTTTTATTAGCTTATAGGAATCAAAGCGGGACTAAACAGTCGTGCGATAGTTTAGCCAAAGGTGTGCGCGCGTTCTAAGAGTCAAAGAAAAGAAACAAGATGATTACAGATGACATAGTATATCCTATCACATAGTGAAAGTAACAGATATTTCCTTACAAATTTCAGTAGGCTGTGCGTACTTGCGTAATGTGTTAGAAACTCACACCAATGTCAATGTAAATAGGTACTAAATTAGCACTAACCAAAACGAAAATTTGTCCGCTGAATTACACAAGAAGAGAAATTTCTATTTATTACTAAATAAGTTTACTGTATTTATAATTGTTCCAATATTGTATTATTATAATTTTGAAATGTAGCTTATATTTTTAATTGCAAATGCGAAAATTTGAATGTATGCATAGACGGATGTTGCATATTTAGTTATAACTATGTCCAGAACGGCTTGAAATTGGAAATAGACGTAGAACATACTAAGAACACAGACTACTAATTGTTTTTTTTATACGCGCGGAAAGCGTTTTTATAGAAAATTCTGTTGAGAAAATGATTATTAAAACGTATCTAGTATTCTTAATATTTTACCTCCACAAAGAATAAATCCTTTTTTACAATGTCATGGAAATGTAATTGTTTTAAACAATAATTGCTTTTCCTCAAACAATTCGCAAACAGGAAATTTTACAACTAATATATACTACAAAGCATGTAAGATAATTTGTGAAAAAAGTCTAGATATAAGTAGATACATAATTAATAGTCTATCATATAACAGTAGATAAAAAAAAATAAAAAAGTAAATGTATACATTTACTTCTGCTGACTAGAAACATTTAATTATGCCACAAAGTCTCAAAAAGTGTTCCAAAAATGGTACAAAGTGCGTCTAATTTGAAAGTAACGGACGACTTCACCGAGGCAGTGCCGTGAGAATTTCCAAGTGATAAAAAACAAACCGTTTCGTGCGTGAAAATGAACAAATCGCTTGAAGTCGACACGTTAGTATTATTTTTTAAATTAAATAAAAAAGAGGTAAAACACGAATAAAACGCATGCCGCTATTGTTTTTTTAATCAAGCGTAGTATTATAAAATGTGTTGAATTCTTGCAAATTTTTTAAATTAAAAATAATTTATTGCAAAATTCATACAAGATTGGAATCGAATCTTGTGGTAACGTACTTTTGATATCTTTTTTTTAACTTTATTGTTATGTTAATTTTGTTAGAACATTCCAAATGTTATTGACGCAGTCAACTTTCTCGTGATAAAATAACAATACTAAAATATGATTTACTAATACTTAATTAGGAGTGTTTTTTAATATTTCATATTGTACAATTTTTTTTTAGTTTGTGGGGTCGCTAGTACTAAATAAAATTTACGCATACGATAAGAAGAAAACAAAATATAACGGAAAGTGAATGTGCGTTACGTGATCGTACTTATCGTTCACAAAACATGCAATAACAGCTCTAATGCGATTAGATATAAAGGCGAAAGTCGCACACTAAATATACGCGTAACATAATTATGCGTCGTTGCCTACAAGTATCAAGTGCGTAGACATTTCGTGCCGGAATTTAAATCTGATGGAAGTGGCACTACATAGTTGTTGAGAATTATTTATAAAACCCATTAAGATGAATAAAAATAAAGCTAATTATCATTTAAGGTAAAAAAGTAGACTTTCGAATATAATTGAATGTTTTATTTAAGGTTATTAAATAAAAGCAATGAAAACAACAAAGACAAAACAATGTGTTGGTGTTTATGAGGCAAATGAGATAAGTTGCAAAATGTTCCTAAACATATTAAAATCAATTGTAAGTAAAACTAGTATGTTTATATATGATATTCTAAAAGGGTTACTTCGGTAGATTATTAAAGGAACCCTTTTGTAAATAATAATAAAGCGACGTAGCTTTATTCGAGGAATAAACAAGGTTATTGAGACAGCGAAATTATACGTAAACAAAGATAAAGTTAATTTATATATTAGACGTTTATTTAGAGATATCTTAGATAGTCTTACAAGTCGATTGAACATACTCGTTTATACATTTTCAATAAAAAAAGGTTCACAGTGGTAGTAAGTGAAAGTGCAGAACAATACGACAATGTTTTCTTACTGATTATCACAAAGAAGATTCTTTGGTTTGTAAACAAAAGACAGGGGAGGTGTTAAATGTGATTCACTTTATAATTTTAACACTTGTGTCAAAATAATTTACAAAATGTCGCGGAACGACGCGCTCTGCTGACCTCATATTACTAATTAGTCCTTGTGTTTATAAACGGAAATAAGAGCAACTTAATATAAACGATAATGCGACATGTACGTTTGTGTATAATTACATCATTAAAAAATTTGATGAAATTATAGTTCAACCAAAATTATAATGTATTTTATACTGTCTTACATCAATCAGCGTTCATCTAATTTTCAAATCGATTATAAAAGTTTCATCAAAAACTTTAAAATGTCTAATCTAACCTCATCTAGGGAACGTTGATCTGTGTACTACGGACATTAATATGTGTTCGGCACGCGAACACTAGATGCGGCAAGTTGCGGATGAATTATGGCTACTTAGACCATTCATAGACTGCATGAGACGTACATCAAGTTAAATGGATATAGAATGATCGAATAACTAAGATACTTTTATATTTAATGTATAGATTAAGTATCACTGCACAGTATAAATAAATGTCTGTCCCTGTGTGTGTTAGATCTTTAAAACTCGGGAACTATTTGTGTGCATTTTTTTAATAGAGTGATTTAAGAAGATTAAAGTGTTTAATACATTTAGTAGAGAAATAATGCTAGTTTTAGAGGTTTCTAATGTAACGTCGTTAATAAACACATTTTAGTTTCACCATTGAACCCGTGTGAAGCCTTGGCGGGTTGAATGTGTTGTTTTAAATGATATTATTTTCAGATATTTAAATATGTTAAGAAAATATTGCCTACATTTCTTAATCATAATTATGAAAACTAGAAGCGAGGATAAATCTATATCGAAAATTTGTTATTCGAGGATTAGTTATAATGTGAGCAAAGCACATTTTAGTTTTTATTTTTTATTATGATGATACATGAGTGTCTGTTCGTATGTAAATGACTTAATTTGTATATCCTGTTGCAAACGTCTCGTGATGGTAAAACTTAAAAACTTAGATAACATTTTAATGGACGTGCAGTTGTGTGTTTTTTTTATATTTTAGAGAGTACACATTAACTAGTCGAGTTTGTGAAGATTATGTAACAACGTTTCTAAACAAAAGTCGACTTGCAACTTCTATATATGCTACTAATTCGATATGAATTAAGTTTGATTTATCTAAATACAATTGGAATCGAAAGTGTTTATGAATTTTATGGTTAAACAACATTAATATATGTAACAACGTCATAATAAACTTTAAATCCCATCAAAACTTAACGTCCGTCAGATTGTAAGCGGCGCTTACGAATCGAGATTCTTGAGTCAAACGAAGATTCGTTGCACTATTTGGCCATTATTAAATGTATGAAAACAATTAATAGATACGAGGTTGAAAATAGGAAAATCTTGCATTGAGATTTCTTTTTAGTATTTTAATGGAATTATTCAAAATCGTCTAAAATCTGAACATTTGCATAATTTAAAGTCGTTAAAATAACATGAGAAATTATTAATAATTCACGACAAAGTAGTTTTTTTTTTAATAATTTTTCTACACGCGAACAAAGTCGCGGGTGCCATAGTGTAAAGATAACATTAATGTCTTTATAAATAATCGTTACTCATTTCCGAAAGTATTGTCGTATTGAGGAAGAAATAATTACCAAACTGTACCAGTGGAAATACCACCGCAAACAAATATTACAAAACAACTGTTTTGTTGATGTTTACGAACTATGTTTGGAAAAATTGCCAAACATCTTTATGAAGATCAAAACTTTGAGTTACTATTAGAATACTGACGGCTAATGATTGCTAGGTTATTAACAAAGCAGGACGAGTTGAGACACATAGATATCACCAGCTAAATGATCAAGGTAGTAGGGAATGGACGACAGCTAACGTTCTGGGATAATTCACTCTGGTCCCTTTTCTGGCGACTCCCATGTTAAATTATGCCTTTAAAAGGTAGATATTATTTCAAATAGACGTATTCATATCAATTTTCCCTTTAGATTTTATCACATTTTCCTGTATTGTTTTCTGTCGTTTTCAACTTCTGAAACACGCATACATGATATTTACAATCTAATTGTCCCATCATTAAATTATTAGTTGAAACTTATTTATTATTGTTAATTGTATTGTACATATAAAGACAATTAAAGTATAAAAACGTCCTAATCACGTACACAATAAGCCATTTATATAGATTGACTTGTAACTCTAGTGGCATACCGCGGGTATTCTTGTGTAAGGCACCGAGACCGTAGCCGACTGTAATGATTGTTGATTGCTCTCAAATTGACAACCAGGTCAAGGTGAACGTGAAACGAAAAATCACTTTCATAGGTTATATTTCATTTGTTATTATACAATATACTTTAAGCGGCATTCAAAAGTTGCAAATGTTGTATTCTGCCAATATTCACTGCGAGAAAATGTATCAAAAATGCATATTTAAATTAATATTACGAAAAGGATCTGTATTGTTGTATGTTAGGTATCTTTATGCTTAGTCGAATAATAAAACTTGAGTTCAAGTTTAACAGTCAATTAAAAAATATTCTGATACAAATTCACGTAAATAACATAAAATAAAATTCCTATTTTATTTTAGACATTGTCACAAAAATCAGACAACCAACTGTTTTTTAATCTATGATAAACTGTATTTTCGTCGGAACTAAAAGTGTTTGATTTATATAAAACTAGTTTTCAAACAAATAAACAAAGCAAGTTCAATAGAAATGTTTAAAAATTGACCCATTACTGTAACACTCTTATCATATAGCGTGGGTGCCGCAGTCACAGGTCATGCGCACTGCAGCCGAGATTGCAGGTCCATAACCCATCAGCTGATAGACGATAAACAAAACGCCGGCAGTCGGCACCCACCTTGCTCTGCGTCGACTCCGTCTGCATGAAGTAAAACAGCGCGAAAAACCACGCCACAGCAATCAAAAACAATATCTTGATATTCCGCCTCATTTTTGAAAACATACGGGTTTTTGTTTCACTCAAAAAAAATCACGTTCACTTATATTTGAACACGTTTGTTTTTATATCGGATATTTTCGCGGCGCGCGGCCGCGCTGCGTACGGACTGAGCCACACTGAACCACACTGAACCTATCCGCGGTACACGGTATCCACTGCTCATGCGCGTATCCATTATCTAGACCTCGAGATCGAGCTAGGGTTGCGAACATCATTTTCGCGCCTGTTACGCTTTTAATTATATCACGGTTGCGTAAACTAAACGTTCATCTTTAAAGTATAATTGAATAATTATCGCTCGTTATGCGGTAGATTTTAATTATTTTTTTTATTACACTGTCATCTCTATAGAAAAGATTTTTTGTTTGTACAATTTGTAACATGTATAGACAGAGGAAACATTTACACTTTGTATAACAAATAAGCTAAAAAAATACAGGACCGATTTAGAAAAATCTTTACCACTATTAAGCTATGTTATCATTGAATAACATAGGCTATATGTATTTTTATTTTATTTCACACGGACAAAGTCGCCGGCAAAAGGTGTATATGCAAATGATAAGTTAACAGACCATTTAATAAGTAATACGCACTTCTGCGTAATAGTTGTTGGATTTTTGTTGAAAAAAAGTGAAACTTTTATATAAAAAATGTATATTTAGTTAAGAAGCACGTCACTAGCCAACGATGGAAATAGAACAAGAGAATTTGTATGAAGACACTGCGCCTTAAACAATGTGATATCGACGCATTGTCTCCGTCTGTGATTATCATAAGAAATTAGAGCTTTATAAATCCAACTCAATAGCTTCGTAGATCTCATATTAGAGGAACAAAGTTCGGTTTCAAAACGAATAAAAAACTGTTTCTTTTTTTAAATTGACTTATAGCATTATGTTGAATTTATTATACTCGTAGGTTGATGTAATATGTAATTTGAAACCATTGTTAAACTTCAATAGAAGTTGACTGCAGATTAGAGCATTCGAAGCTACAAAAACAATCCAATATAAAGGGTTACAATATGTGCATAGTCAAGGCGGGATGCTAGAAAAATATTGACTTCTCTCTTATTCTCTTTTTAAAAAACAAACGACGATAATGATGTTCAGGTGTTTCGGGAAATGGACCGTTTATTTTGAAAGTGATGTAAGTACATTTTCTATTCATTCGAGAAAACGAGAGGTTTGCATATCTGTTTATTAAAAAATTATGGCATATTGTATGAAGTCTGGTAATGTCTCAATTGCTTTATAAAGATTCAATTTCTTATTTATATTCGTTTGAGGCGAATTAAACTGCAATAATACATGTTGACAAATGACTTACACCACTTTCAAAATTAGACAATTGTAAATATAGTTAACTTCAATTTATAAAACATGGTTTAGTTTTACATTTAAAAAATACATTAAATTACGCATGAAATACGTCGTATCGTAAATGGATTTAGACCACTTTCAAAATAAGCGGTCCAAATAACACTGTCCATTCGTTTTAAAATCGATTCATCCAGTTTGAAAACAACTGAATGCGAATCGATGACGTCATAACTATGTCTACAGGAACAGGAAGTTTTGTATGACGAAAAATTAAGCATTCCGTGAATTTTTAAAGAATGTAAACCTAATAATTATATTTTCTCGTATAATTCAGCGTACGGTTATTTATTTCTTGCTTAGCTCAATATATCCATATTCGCGTCTCCATCATGACAATATAACAACTAATTATAGGATCACTAGCTCAAAACCCCACAAGTGCTTGCTTAATTAATCCCTATCCTGTCATTTAAAATTGGACTCTATACGCACGACATGTGGTATGATATTGAATATGCTTGTTCTAACAAATCCTTTGTTCTAACATTCTTGACCGAGGTCGCTTACGGAATTCGCGATATAGCGGACTGTTGTAGTTTTACATTAAAAAAATGTCCGTACTTTTGGTTATGTGCTTTTAAGAACTACTATTCAAGACTTCTAAATTAAGACCATTTATTAAAAAAAATTTTTACATCTCTGCCTTTACATATAACTAGCTGTTGCCCGCAACTTCGTCCACGCAATATTAAGATAAAAAAGTAGCTCGTTACATATAATTATAAGTTACATTATAATAATGTTTAAATATCTCTTACAATAATGGACTAATTGCTAAGCAATAAAAAGCTCAAAATCAGTTCGTTAATAATGACGTCTTCTGACGTCACAAGTACGCTTTTCAACTCTTTTAAAACTCTCAAAAATTTTGATTAATCATGTTTCATTATTCGAAAACAAATGAATGTGAATCGATGACGTCATATGTCTACTTGGATCAGGAAGTTATTTATATGACCAAAGTATTTTTAACCGTTCATTAATATTTAAAGAATGTATAGTTAATCATTTTAATTTCCCTTGACCTTAGCATTTATTTTAAAAAGGTAAACTATGGAAGTAAATAATTACGGAGTGAGTATCGATATTAACTCAAAGAGCGATTTCTGTAAAATGTTACTGAAGTAATATGCGTAAGTACTGGTAATTTTGAACAAATATTCTTGGGATCTGAAATAAAAAAAAAAACACGACGTAACTGTTTTGCTTCACCATATATTTTTAAGTCGGTAGCGCCATCTGAAAAAGTGTTTATGTAACAAAGTATTTCCTCCGACGCCAACCAGTGTTCATTTTTAATAGTTTCGGTTTTCGTCGCTAGATGGCGTGATTCAATTTTAAGCAATGTGTAAAATTATTAGAATTAAATCATTCATTCTTTGGAATAAATTAAAATAGTGATACCCTGTCCCTGAGAGTTTGAGTTTAGTTCACCGATTTTTAACACCGAACGCTCACTTCAGTTAACAATTAGCCAGGTGCTAGAAAAAGTTTCAAGCAAGCATTTATGATTAAGCTAGTCACACCTCACGTAATTTTCAAATTATTAAAAAAACACTAAATTTAACAATTTGAATAGTTAGTGGGCATTTTTTTCTGTTACAAAGAACACCAATAATTCAATCCTATTATCAAACATTTATTTATTTATTTATAAACTACACCAACGGATAAGTTATAGAACAGTTACATTAGAAATAAGTTATAAGACACAAGAATGATAACAAATCCAGTTATAGGTATACAACATTAATAGAGAAAAAAAAACATTACGGTTAGGTTAAAGAAAATGTGGTACAAACAATATAAAATAAATTTGCTAAAACCAAGTCCTATGTTTGTCCTAACATGACTGAAGATTGAACACAAATGTTAATTAATAAATTAAATCCTACTAAAATATAATAAATGCGAAAGTTTAGATGGATAGATGTTTATTAGAGTTTGTAGCCAAAACGGCTGAACGGAGTTCGATGAAATTTGGTATAAATGTAGAGTAGAGGACAGTCTGAAAGAACACATAGGTTACTCACTTTTATTTTTTTTACGCAGACAGGGTCGCGGGCGTAAGCTAGTGTAAAATTAATTAGATTTTTTGCAATATAGAAATGCATTCTGACGTTTGGGTATATTTTCCCTCTATTATCCCAGCACCCTGTTGGCCAGAGAGCTCGCGACAGCCGCCGGGACCGAGCGTGTCTGGGTTCCGCGTTTTCCCGCGCTTTCGAACTTTACCGACGTTTCGTTAACATTATCGAAATCGACAACGACTTTATTAGTGTTTTTAGTGTTTAGTGATGTTTAGTTTGCTTCTAGGTAGTTATTAAAATAGGTAAGTAGTTTTTATTACGAGTTAATAAGTTAATTGGCCAGATTTAAGCATAAATTGATTTCTTACTTCAGTACAAAAATATAAGTATATTATTCTGTATTTTCTTGATTTTCCTTAACGATATAACGTCTTCTAAGAAAAGATAAGATATGCCTACAAGCGTTGCTATGCGTTGACAGGACGCCTTAAGAAAAAAATCGTGACTCTGAATAAAACGGGATACTTAAAAAAAAGATAACATTCATAATTATAGAAGATGTAATAATGTTAAACTTGCACATATTTATAATCTGTATTTTAGTTGAGTTTGGATCATTTTATATAAAACATTTAAACAATTCAATTCTGTCATTAAATCTAATTTTCTTAACGATCGACATATTTTCACCCTTATTGAATATTTCGTCTGCGAATTCATCTATGCCAATAAAAAAGTTACGCTCCACAGACACACAACTCAATTCGGCAGAGAAAACGTTTTTTTGTCACGTCTGAGATCCTAGCGGTCTCTTGACTCGAGTCTGTCACCGACACAACAATGTTGTGAATGGTTTCGTTGTCTGTATTTTTGACCAGTATTTTTGTGAACTTTTTCATTGGTTAAGAAAAAATATAAAGAGGTTTTCTGACTGGCCAGTATTTCTTCATAGTTGAGGACTTGTTTTTAAGTTACGGTCGCCCACGATTTTAAGAGCTCAGAATTAAATAAAAAAGTGGCTTCTTTAGGACCCTGCCGTTCCAGAGATGATCTAAAACAAACTTGGCCTTGCAGACAAATATACAGCTTACTCTATCAGCCACTTTAATTCATGCTGATAAAATATTAATTTTATTATATGTAGGTATAGATAATGTTCCGTGCACTTTTAAATATTTTTTTGATATTATCTCGACGAATGAAATAGAAATTTCACTAAAACCTATAATGAACACTATCTTAACTACCCACCCTTTTTGGAAAAGTGCTTAAGTTACGAGTTTGTACTTAAAGTTATACGCCCTGTTACATTCCACGTGTAAGTGTTCAGACAGACACGCAAGAGCTGTAAAGTTAACGTTTTACTTCCGCTGGATATTTTATTTTCTAACCACCATGTTATTTTGATTGTATTCAACAAAATTAACAGAAAATATGCATACATTGGTTATATTCAAACATAAAATTCTGTACATAGAATTATTTTGTAATAAGCTTACAAAAAGCTTAACTGTACACTCCAACATAACCTATGACTTCTTAATATAATACTTGTTACTAATATTATAAATGCTAGAAAATGGATGGATGTTTGTTACTGCACATCCAACACCGGTATAGATGTAGACCATAGTGTTTAAGAACACATTGGTTACTAAATAAGTTTTTTTTAATTCCGCGCGGATTAAGTCTCGGGCAACAGCTAGATTAGAATAATCTTCGAAATTGCTTATTATGACTGTTCAATTTGTATTTGCCTCGAAAAAGAGGGGTAGGTAATAAGGGAATTGAGTCATAAGTCACGATCTTCGATATACGATCTTAATCCTCTATGATAATATAATTAAACTGTATATAGATTTTATATATTATTACTACTTAAAGGACACAGTTAGTTGTATTTTTCGTCTTCAAGGCACTTAAGTAAATAACAGAATACAGGAAAACAGGGATTTAATCCGACCTCCGTCCATCTTAGGTCGGATTATTGGCCTCCCCCCCTCCCGGCCTATTAGAAACTACAAAACTACGATAAGACGTAAATTCGCATTTAGTGGGTAATGTGTTTGCTTAACAGCAGGTCTCTTGTGTATCTTTGTATATTTATTTAATTAAAACGATATAACGAATAGACGCATCGGTAGCTCAGGGACTTGACAGTTGACTTGTATTCTGTAGGCGTTAAGTTCGAATCCCGCTACATTAAAATGTGTTTATCCATTTTCGAATTTCTTGTTTGCATTTTCCTATGTTCTTACAGTGAAAACATCATGATGCAGTCATGTACATATTGGCGAAGAAATTTAAAGATATGTGTGAAATCAGCACCCGGCCAGTGTTGCCTTGCTTAGTCACCCCTTAGGGTAGATTTCGAGCCACTCAGTGTGGACATATGATACTACATTATTAGGTCTAAGTACGATAATCCTAAGAAGAATACGAATGATATTTCACTGCTCAAAATCATCCAAATACACTCGCGAAAAATGATTTTTTTTCCTGTAGGAATAAAACTGGGCCGTGTATAATAAAAATTAACATTTTTTTGTAATAAATAGGAATTACTGCTCCACTGACCGCTCTCAACATTTCCGTTCTTTTAAAATTTTGAAAACAATACATTTTTCAATTTGAAAAGTTTGTTTACATTTTTCGACACAAAATTCTAGTTGGTCTACTTTTTGTAGAGACGTGAAAGTAAAACTTTTCATTTCTATTTGGGTTATGTTTTCAAAATTATGAGGCTAAAATTTTACATCAATTCTGATGAATGCGTTGAAAATAAAAACAGCTGTTCATTTATTTTTCATTAAAAATTTCGTGAAAGTGGTTGGTATTTCATTCATAGAAACATTTCTTCTTTATTACGGTATGAAATTGTATAATTTATTGTTTACAGACAACTGTCAAAAGACGTATTGACATATTTTCTTTGTCACTTTTTGTCTAAATACTAAAAAACGAAATTATTAAATCCTTACTATACTCGTAGAATGCAATGGATTGTTTCGCAAACGTTACCAATGTTATACCGTTCGCTTTATGTTAAACTTACTCTGTGGTCACCCCAGCGCACCCTTGCGGCCGTCATGTGCACTCACCCCCGCGGATATAAAACCTAAACAACTCCACCGACTGCATGTTACGCACAGATAACTTATGTAGAGATTAATCACACAAATTATTCCTCTTGCTTTTAGCACGGCTATTCATACCTTATTCAAGAATGTCCCTTATATACTCAGTAAGTGGAAAACTATGTTTATAACCCCTGCTTTACTAGAGCATAAATGTATGTCAATTTATCTATCGATTATTTTACTCTACTTATAACTGTGACATTTGTACATTGGTTAACCAAATTAGTAGATTAGTAGATTACTGTTAATTTACTAAAATTTCCTTTAACCATTCCAACTAAGCTCTAGGTCTTGTGCTAGGATATGGTTCACGACAATAGTCGAATGGCGGGATTCGAACCCTCGACCGCAAGATCGGTAGCCCGTACCCCAAACCATTAGGCTATTGGCGCTTCATAACAATTGTACATAACTTTCAAAAGAGAGTATGAAATACGTATTGCTTAAGCCTGTCTTTCTGTCTGTTGCTTATAATGATTAAAGGATCTATGAAATGTGTCTAAGTTTTCTTATAGCCTTTTTAGTTTTCCTGCAATCAAAGCAGTCGTGGCCGAGTGGTTAAGGCGTCTGACTCGAAATCAGATTCCCTCTGGGAGCGTAGGTTCGAATCCTACCGGCTGCGAATTTTTTATATCTATACTAGTCCGTACTAATATTATAAAGAAAAAAGATTTGTATTTTTTGTATGTATTGGAATAACCCAAAAACTGATGGACCAGTTTTAAAAATTCTGTTCTGTACAATACTGGTCAGTATTTTATATTAATACATAACTTTTAAGAGCCCCGTAGACTTTTTATCGGTCGATAGCGCGCTGATTGATTTGTATGGACATGTATGGAGGCGTGTATATTACACGTATTTGGTCGTATGTGATTGCTTTGACACTCCAACCTGATTAACTAACACCCGTTATAAGTCTTTAAGAAACGATTTGAATAGTACTAGTAATATTTTGGTAGGTTGAGGAAAAGCGCTAGCACACCTATGACTAAACTATCGCACAACTGTTTAGTCGAGCTTTAATTCATCGGAACTTATAGAAATTACTCGATTTTTAATTGTGCAACTAAACAGTTGAATGAGCTGCGAAACAATCGACAATCGCACAAATTGTGTGAAGTTTAGTCAAAGGTGCCCGCTCTAAGTTTGACAGTCATTTTTTTGGACCTGATGCTATTCAAGAGAAAATTTTATAGGTTACATTACGAACTTTGACTCATACTCGTTACAATGTGTGGCAAAACCATGTGGTATTGGAGTTTTAATTGCAACAATAAACACATAGAGACGCAAAGACAAATTGAAATTGTCACGCCACTTTAATTTTGCCAGCTAATTAGCGGCCATGACTTCAGACACGACTATGTATTGAAGATAATTGTAATATTACGAGGAAACCAATATTAATTTTAATCAAATTAAAATGTATATTGAACTTCTTTGGTTAATGTACTTAATAATAAGTAAGGAGGTCTAATATTTCTTTATTTTCGCTAAAAAAACTAGGGTTGGTTCATTAAGACAGATAGAAAAGGATGAGTATTAAATAGAGTAGAGTTTGTCTCCTTTGCCTATTATTTGAGATTTGAAAGTAAAATGGTTTTTTAGAAAATCTCTGCGGTTAAACGGGGCCAGAAGCCAAAACTCATTAGTGAAGCTTTACGTACAAAACTAATGCCATCTAGCGGGTAATATTATTCTCTGTGTTTATATTTTAACCAATTCACGTAAAAGCAAGCGGGAAAACTATAACGCGGTTTGTAGTCACGTATTTTATTGTTTACAATCGCTTATGTAGAAATGAAAATATTTGAGGTTAGTCTATACTTATACTTATCTATACTATTATAATAAAGCGTAAACACACACTTTTTTGTTGCCTAAGATGTCAGCAATCACAGCATATTTTTGAATAATCCTTTTTTTAATAATAAACCCTACACTTACTTCATGCTTTAGGCTATATATTTTCACGATATTAAACTTAGGAGGCAAATAAATTGGATAAAAACCCTATTGTAGGAATGAGACCATAAGCTAATAGCTGCCAACATCAAGGAAGCAAAGTTGCCATGTTTTATCAACATGTCATTTTGACATTTGCAATTAATAATTTGACAGTTGTAAACAATAAAATATTTTTTTCATAATTCCATGCGGATGAAGTCGTACGGAACAGCTAGTATTTAATAAAAACAAAATGTTAAAGCTAAAACAAAATCTTGACTTGTATTTATCTGAAAAACAATCGAACAGTTACACAGAAAACGCATGGAATATTACACAAAGGTAACTAAAATATTCATAGTTGTTCTCAATGAATATAAAAGAAAATGATCGACAAAGCCCGTCTAAGGTTTATGACATGGCCTTTACTTACAAATCTTACTAATATTATACCATACATACGAAAGTTTCGATTGACGGATGTTTGTTCGAGTTTATGAGAAATTTGGCATAGATGTAGAGTCTGGAAGAACACGAACGACGGAGCTGCGGGCATAAGCTAGTACGTATAATATAACAACTTTTAAAAACATATTGAGAAGTAGTAAAAGATTCAGTCTAATCTAAAGCCATCCCTCACGTTGTGCGGCAGACTTAAAACTGTTGGGAAATGCTCGGAACGTTAACTGTTAGCGCTAAGTTTGGAAACTTCACGCCGAGTTACTTTTGACCACAGAGCATTAAATAGGCAGACATTTTTATGCAATTTATGGTGTTAATTACAAATTTAAAACAAAGCGCTTATCATATGAACACTATAGGATATAATCCAAATTTATTTTTAATTTATAAAAACCGTAGTGCAATTTATATTTTGTGATACGATTATTAAAACTGTAACCAGAACCTAGAGCAACTATATTTTAATAGTAAAAACGTCTTAATAAAATACGTATGAAATTAATATTACTTTATTAAAAGGATTATTGTCAGAAATTAACGAGTTTATTAAGAAAACATTAAAAACGCAATCTATACCTCCCTTAAACGTGAGCTGTCGACACAGAAAAATTACCTATACTAAACATGTATGTGCTTTTGGGAAAGCTTATGGTCTGATTTCTCTGTTAATAAATTAGTCTGCGCATGAACTTTTAAGCTTTTCCACAGAGCTGTCGAAACAAGGCCTTGTGAGTCGAATCGCTCGCCTCTGTAACGAATCATTTTTATACTCTGTGCTCTGTTGCTCGAGGGAATAGTAAAATTTAGCTTCGCTGTAACTTAAAGTACGACACGTGTGGTCTGTCTTTCAAGTTAGAATTGTCTAAAACTATTGTGTGCTTATCTTAATAGGTAATAGTTTCTTGTTTAAAAGTCTATATGATGTCTATGCCACATAAATATTATAATTACTAAAACACTAGTGGACCATTATCGTATTTTAATTAAAAATAACTCAGCTCCCGTTTATACCGTCACTGGACTAACAAGTTAAGCCATTTTTAATTAGTTAACTTAAGTATTTAAGCAAATCGATGTTGCTGTGTTGTTTATTGAGTTCGTTCATTAATCTTTATAAGATTTCAAAATTAAAAAAAAATATGTGAAGGGCACAACTCGTTCATCTATGTTGTTTATAACTTTAATGAGTGGTTGAATATTTATAACTTATACCTCTGTTTAAGTTAGAACAATCTAAAAGATTCTCGTGTTGCCTGTATCCCCACACATCCCTCGCCAGTTTGCACCATTAGTTCTTCACAACGCACTCGCTGACAATGGCTCTATTGAAAACCATGAACAATAGTTAGGCAGTGTTTACACTGCGGAAATTTTTCGTGCGACAGCTTGCGCCCGGATGACGTGTCAATAGCGTGTAAGTGGCCTGTTCTACGTTACGCGACTTCTTTTGCAGTCAGTACCTCGACCATTGAGGTACGTTTCTTTTTTATTAGCTACCAGGCGTTTATTGTGATACCGAACAAAATGCCATAGCTTTTTCATCCTTTAAACAGTACTGATATATGTGTACATGTATTTTCATAGTTAAGACTGCGACAGCGTTTATTGGGACTTTATTAGACTAACAAAGCAGAAATGAAAATCGTAAAACTGAAGTATCTACTTGTATTAAGATGAATTAATTTATTGTTTGTTTGAAATATTCTCCGAAACTAAACCGATAGCAAAAATTCTTTCGCTATTAGAAAGGTACATTGTAATAGAGTAACAAAGGCTATAAAATAAAGATATCAAAGGGAAGAGTAATGATATAACGGAAAATCTATTAGAAACTAAAATAGATGTACAACTTGTGACTTAAATCAATAATTTTTCGGATAATAACACCTTAAGTACTTAGAGAATATGATAATCATACTTCATACTAACATTATAAATACGAAAGTTTAGATGGATGGATGGATGTTTGTTAAACTTTGTAGCCTAAACGGCTGAACAGATTTCTATGAAATTTGGAAGAGATGTAGAGGACATTCTGGAAGAACACATAGGGTACTCACTTATGTTTTTTTTAATTCTACGCGGATGAAGTCGCGGGCGAAAGCTTGCAGATTTCATATTATTTATTGACTTGAAAGAACCTGTGTGCACTATGCCTTACATGCGCACGCGACCGCACTAACACGTCAATCATCGAGTAGGGTCCAAGAGCTTCATTGACAAAGGTACCAGCCCCCAAAGCACCGGCTTTGGGAGTTCCCCGCGACCCTCGATAAACAAGAGACCTTCAAATTGGATCCCCGTCTAGCACAATCGATATTTGAATTTTTTATTGGCAACTTTAAATCCCTCTTTTGTGTTTTAAAAGTAAATTAAATTGTTGTAAAGGATTAGTGTTAAAGAAAATAATGAGATTTGGTAATAGATTTTTTAACGTATTAATGTTCCTTAGTTCACAATACTCTAACTAAAACAACCTTAAATTGGATTTTTCGTATAAAATACATGACAATATTTGTTTTCCAAGCAGTATTTTACTTTTACGTATACGTAAAGCCTCTCTTTAAAAGAAATCAAACAAAAGCATAGTTCATATTAACAGGATTAGTTAATTTTCTTTTGGGACTTAAATTATTTTTCAGCTACACAGCTAAAACAAATGCCAGTTATTTGCTACGCCCGTATGCAAATGTGTCCTTAGTAATGCAGTGTACAGTCTGAGTGTCGGTTTTGAACTTGCTCTGTGCAAAAAGTGCAATGTTTGCTGTTACATTCGTTCATGTCCGGACCCTCGTTACTGCTCTATTGTTTTGCTAACTCTGTTTACGGATCTCGCAAAACTCCTAAGGTTCAAATAAATTACGTTTTAACTTTGTTAGGTGAGTTTTTTGTGTGAAGTTATCTGTTCTAGTGGTTGTTTCTACTTCCAGTGGTTCTATTTTTTTATATGAGATGTGGGCAAACGAGCGGCGGTAACACATAGGTGGTCATCGACGCCCATGGATGTTCGCAACACCAGAGGAACTACAGATGCGTTGCCGGCCTTTGAAGAAATTGTATACTCGCTTCTTGAAGGACCCTAAGTCGTATTGGTTTGGAAATACCGCCGAGGATAGACCAAAATGTATGACAATTAGACGATTATGTTATTTAAAACTAGATGTTGCTCGTGACTTCCACGTAGACTTGAAAATAGTAAAGAGTATAGTCTACGTTATTCATTGATAACGTAGCTTTTTAATGGCAAAAGTATTTTTAAATCGACCCAGAAGTTTTTGAGTTATTTCAATACATACAAAAATACAAATAATATTAGAATAGATATAATCTTTTTTAAATACATCCTAGAATTAGGAAGTTCTTAGTGACCATCTGTTCTGTTTCCATTTAATGAAAATTTCACGATAAGCGTAATAAAAGTACTTAATAATATACAATATCCTCTAGAAATAAAAATATTTATGTACACATATTTTAGTACTCGTATTTAAAAATCCGCTAGCGTATTGTAGATATTACATTTTTAAAACTAGACACAGCTCACGCTATTCGAAAATTGAAAAACATAGATTCCAAATATTAGTGCTTACACGCCGGATGGTACGCACTAAAACTTTAAAATGTCGAATTTGAAACGCTTTGATGTTTAAACAGAAACTGCATAGGTCCGGACGCTCCATAGTTTTTATTCTATTCATTTTTGTGTAAATATGCAAATCGCACGCCTACGCCCGTATTTTAGCTGATACATGAATGAAATTTTAAATGAAACGTCGGTACGCTGAATTGTCAATTGCTATCAGTTTTAGTTTTATTTGACGCTTTTTTTAGATACTTCTATTTATTATGCTTTTGCTTTGAAATAGACGTATTTTTTTATGAACTGTGGTAACATAGAATTAAATGAGACTGCTAATGGAATTAATATATTTTTGGTGTCATATTTCTATAAAAAATAGAAAATATTATGACAGTTCAACAGTAACATTTTGACTTTTTAAAGAGAATCTGAGGGATATGTAATTCTGTACAAGCGTTGCAACAGTGTAAACTCACGGTTATTTGTATGATTACTAAACGTACTTGTAAAAAAACAAA
This sequence comes from Papilio polytes, assembly GCF_000836215.1. NCBI lineage: Eukaryota > Metazoa > Arthropoda > Insecta > Lepidoptera > Papilionidae > Papilio > Papilio polytes. The sequence goes on along the minus strand of NW_013527026.1, from coordinate 1,189,272 downwards.
ACTGTCTACGCGCAGGTAAATAGGGGAGTGTATGAAGCTACTAATATCTCCATAAATTAAAAGGGAAGCCAAAAAAGCGTCTAGTCAGCAAACTGAAAGGGTGTACCGTTGCTGAATGGAACAACCCTTATTTCGGTTCCACTAATAAGCTTAAAAAAGCTACAATAAAAATTATAAACAGTACTTTCATAGTTAACAAGGGGAAAAAAGTTTTATAATCACATTAGAAATTAACTTTAAACTCAAAGTCATTTAAGATAACTTAATTTAACTTATTATTCAATTTCATTTATATTTTTTTTTCCTTCAAAAAAAATCTAAAACATTATAAAAACCTCTTTATTGTTTTTAAATCATTCATTACATGTTCATAAAATGACATTGCTTGTCATCTATCTGACCGATTTAAATTGAAAATGAACGATAAATAGCACCTCTTGACACTAAACAAGTCAATGGATAATTTCATTCATGATTGTCGTTCATTATTCACTCGATATTAATTGTAATCATTCAATTGCCTTAAATAACTGGTATACAAATTGGTTCATAGCTTTTTATACTCACCGCTTTGTGTAACGCCAACGCTTATTGCCGCACTCACTAATCCTAACAAGGGCCATATTTAGTAAACAATCATAGATTTTAACAGTGGTATAGCCCGCTTTAACATCTTCGCACGAATAGACTCGCTCGGTGTAATGCCACACAGAAGACAGACTAGAAATTCTGCCTTTCGTCTGATGAGCTTGGTGCTGTAGGCCCAACTTTAGTCCCTGTTCCTTTACACCCTCTTTCTTATAAAAAGGAAGGGAAGAGGATGGGATGGTAACGTGGATTTGACACTAGAAGAGACACATAGGGTATTTTCATGTGCGTCTCCTCCGTTGATCCAGAGTAGGTAACGCATCCGCTATTGCGATTGTCTATGGGCAGCGGTCGCTTTGACGTTTTGGCGGAGTGGCCGCTGGCTCGTTTGCCTCCTTATGATATAAAAAAAAATAGTAAGCAATCAAAGATTTTGAGTGTCGTGGCGAGAGTCAGAGAGTATTATAACTAAATCTTTTCTCTGGATGCCGTTAGTGACTAATTAAAAGTCTATGTGTGAATTAAGTAATTAACGTTTCTCGCTTTTTTATGTCTCCTAAGCCTCAAGCTCGCAGCAATGAGATCCAATTAGGTAACAATGACGCCGAGCTGACTCAATTCCTCTTTGATACGTATTGAAGGTAACTAACCTAGTTTTTAATTTGCAACTTCCTGTATTGCTGTACAAATAAACTTGCTTTTCTTTTATGAACGAGGAAAAAATCTGTTCAAAACAAAAAAACTACGTTAAATCATGTTAAATTTGGCACACGTTATAACTATGTTACTTAGAGATTTATATCGTCACTTTTATACGTTTTAACTCTTTTATATTGCTTTAAATTTGTACGTAAGCTGTCAAATTATTCACACGAAATAAAAATAATTTATTTCGATCAGAAAAAAGACCAGGTATTTGTGAAATTGTAGCCATCAAAGGATTTGCGCGAACACTTTTCAATATTTAAAAATGACTTAGGATCTTTTCAGATGCCATTGCTTTATGAATATTGCAAAAATATCTTTGGTCGTTTAGTTCAATGCTGGATGCATAGAAAAGCGTTGCAACTCGGATGCGTCGGTATTTTGTTAGGCCAAGAGCCCATTCATGTAACGACTGTTTCTATCAGGTGCGAGTGTAGACTAAAATATAGGTAGAGTTTAGTATCTACTAGACGTCGTACCTTTTATACATGTTTTAGTCTATTTTTCTATGGAAATCAACAGTAACATTTTATAACCTTCGAATAAACTATCACACAACCGTTTAGTCGTGCGCTAATTCGTATAAGCGTATATGAAGGTGCGCACACCAATCGATTACTTGTGCAACTAAACAGTTTAATGGGTTACGAAACAATGGACAATCGCACAACACAGAATTTAGTACAAGTAAAAAAGATAACATTAGAAATACCACTAAACACACTTATATAAAAATCAAAGGAATTATTAACATGTTAAAAGCAGCCACTACCGACTAATAAGTTTTAATAAAAGTTGTTAAACTTCCTTTGCTAAATATAATACTTGGCAGTTCAAATAGCATTTTTCTCTACTGGTTAAACTTTAAACGGCTACATAAAACAGCGGTGTTTAACAGGAACTTTTATAGCTTTTTTCCGTCTTTCAAAAGGAACTAGTTAAATTGTCTTTTTAACTCTACTCTATTTCACGGTAAGTTAAAAATATTTCCTAGTGTTACATTTAGACTTTAAATTTTATTCTATAAAGAATTCAAATAACTACAGAATTATATACGGTACGTGATAGGCTTCATAGTTGCATTATGCTATCAATTATTTAGTATTAGAAATATAAATTGAGGTCCACCTTAGTAAATAATTAAAGTCTCTGAGTGCTGCGAACAGAGCACAAAAAAAATAAAACAAAAACATTTTAAATCAATATTTATATTTTAATTTCTTTCGTTAAATGTGAATAAATAATTAAACGGATTTTCATTAAGTGTACTCATTAATCATTCAAAGGGTGACGTCAGAGTGCGGTGATGTGTGACGTCAGTACGCAAAGCCTGTGTGTCAATTAATATGTTTGTGCTGGCGGTTGTTAAGTGGTGTCTGCGGAAAGTGCGCACGTATCGCTTATGTATGGAATATGTATGGATTATGCTTAAAGTCAATGACCGTGAACACTATTATAGATTATTTTTTTAATAAAACAAATAAACAGTTGAATGGGCAGCGAAACAATCGACAATCGCATAATTTTTGTTTTTGCGTCTGCTCTTACTAATATTACGATAAAAAAGTTGCTATATAAAACTTTGCATTA
>NW_013527026.1:1166521-1185227 GCF_000836215.1 Papilio polytes | reverse complement strand
AATGATGTTTTTAAAGCAGTGCTTTGACGCGTTTTGATTTGAAATACGAACTCGTTATGCTTCTCTGTGTATGCTTTATATGAAGTCTATAACTAACTAATATTATAAAGGGGAAAGATTTGTATTTTTGTATATATTTGATTAAAGCATAAACTACTAGGCCTATTTATCTTTCACTATCAGAAAGGTAATTTAGTATCATGAGTTATATTTTGTATTTTAATTTCACGGGATCGAAATCCTTAGCAATAGCTAGTCTTCGTATAAAGATATAACGATTTTATTACAACGAATACTTGACAATGTATGTGTCTTCCCGTGTATTATTAGTTCTTATCAATGGGTAACTATAGTTGCATCCGTTGTTTATAGTTCGTTAAACACAAATATTTGTTCTTTCCGCTCACAAGAACGAGCCCTTTTATAATTAACTATTAAAGCTTAATCGATCCGGACCGGAATCGAATCACATAATATATGTATTGATTTTATTCTTTAACACGATTGATTTATTTTAGGGAAGCTTTGCTGTTTTGTAGTGTTATGACGATACTAGCCTTCGCCCGCGACTATGTCCGCGTGGTATTAAAAAAACAAAAGTGAGTCTGTGTGTATTCAGACCATCCTGTACATCTGTACCAAATTTCATCGAAATCCGCTCAGCCGTTTAGGCTACAAACTAAGAAATATCCATCCATCATTCATCATCATTAAAGCCTTAGGTCGTCCACTGCTGAACGTAGGCCTCCCCCATCGATTGCCACGATGCCTGGTCCTGTGCCGCCCGCATCCAGTGCACTCCCGCAACCTTGAACATCCATCCATCTAATCTAAACTTTCGCATTTATAATATTAGTGTGATTAATGATCATTTTGCCGTCTCTATGGTAACTACAGCTTGTAGATTTTATATTTTATTAATATGTTGAATTCTATGCAAATTTAGTTAAACGAAGTTATGTGACAGTTGATATAATTTAAAATGTTTGAAAGTGTAATTTATATCATTAGAAAGATGTTTAACGAGTCATTTAAATGCGACTGGACTAATAAAGTGTTCTTTGATTAATTGAAATATTTTCTAAAGTGTAAAGCGTTTACACTAACTGGTTTAATTTAGTTTTATTTTACAAGTTATAAATACAGCAGTAATTGGAAAAAATAATATGCTACTCGCTGATTAACGGTTAATTAATTAATTAATTAACTAGTGTAGATATCTTAAAATTTTAAACTAAGGAATATAATCGTCACTAAGGGTAACTCCATTTCAATGATCATTTCTCTGAGTGTGTCAGTTAAAGCGTATTTTTTTTTCTGCATTTCAACCTTTATAACCCTTAGGTTACGATGCTGTAATTTTTACTGTGTATTTTTACATTAAATATTTTTGTAAAAGCTTTCTTGTTAACTACGCTTTAACAAACCCCTGTTAATGGACCACCGAGTACAGTCAAGTCAAAGATCAAACAAACAAGCCATTGACAAAATTTCAATGCCGCCCTCACATTTGTACCGCCGGCAATCTCAAACATGGTAGAGAATATAGTTATAAATAAAATTCTTCAGGGCTATTTGTTTTCGACTAAAATACTGGTTGAATTTTTCATAGTTGTTAAGTTATTTTTCTGTTTTCCATTACTCTATGATTGTTATAGAAGAGAAAAAGTTGCAGGTAACCAACGAGGAAGTCCCATTATACCTATCCCCATACGTGTCCGATTTAGTGGGTTTCATATGCTTTTTTAATTAATTCGGCAATCACTGTGACACCGTCAGCCAACTGAAACGATTTCAAAATTAGTAACAGCGTCTTAAATATGGTAAACGTTGAAACTCCAAATTGTATGACGTCACAGATTTAAACGAGGCGAAGTATTCACAATTCGTTTCAGAATCCGTCCGTGGAACATCTAATTTATAATAAATCCAGATCCGAATCTTGGAAGTAGCGCGATTGTTTAAATTCATGAAACCATTCGTCGGCGGATCAATCGTTGGCGCGTAAACACGCGATGCCAGCGCCCCCTGTGTTTACAGACTAACTCTATCAAGGTGCAAGAATAACAGAACAGGCGTTGAACTGCCGCGCTTGTGAACAGTGAAAAAAACTATAACATACGCTTGTTTGGGTTACGGGATACCAGAGTTCGGTTTTATTACGTAAGCTATAGAACGCAAATAGACTATCAGGACAATTATGAACTCCGTTTCACCTTTTGAAGGCTAGAGAAACAGGACCTTAACAATGCAGAAGCCGTAATACTAAAGTAATTATTGTATAATTGTTATACAGGATGTCTTAAGTATATACGGCTAACCTAATAGCAGAGGCAGGTAGGGCGCCCTGGGTGAATTTATACTGTTTTTAGACTTTTGGTGTTCCTTTAAGTCCGGTGACCAGGGCGGCCCCTGTCTAGCGTCGTTACTGTCCGATAGTAGGTATCAAATGCCTTGTATTTAGATATTTTAAAAGCTTTAATACATCCTGTTCTTTCCAGACATCAATGTGTTTGTAATATTTAAACGTCTTTTGAATCTGTCTTGGACAAGATTCGCTGAAGCATATGATTTTCACGTTTGCGTTATACTAGAGATATTCAATTCGGACGTGTTCAGAGCTGAACGCAGTCATTCGTGCGTACACTTTTTACCTTTGAAACGACTATCATAAATATTCTAAGATCACTTATCGATACGATTGCATAAGGTTTAGGTTGAAGTGTTTTTGCTGTCGGTATTATATATTTACATAATTTTTGTGCAGTAATAATACAGCAGCATACTGAGAGATGTTTTATTCACGGCAACAGCAAGCGAATACGTTTTTGGTATCATCACCAATTATAATGTTAAATTTTTTACAATTAAAAACACATAATAACGGAGCATAAAATATTGATTGTGCAATAAAAGGCGAGAAATAAATATTAACAGAAAGCGCTTACCGTTTTATATTTTATCATAAACTATACTATTATATAGAGGAATGATTTGTATTTTTCTATGTATTGAAATAACTCAAAAACTGGACTGATTTTAAAATTTCTTTCACCATTAAAAAGCTAAGTTATCAGTGAGTATATAGGCTATTATATTTTTTTAATTTCACGACGAAGCCGAGCAACAGCTAGTTGACTTAAACGTTGACGCAAGTGAAGTCTCGTATAAATAATAAGTCAGTGTCAATGTTTAAAAATTCTAAATCAGATCCTCATAAATCACAATATTTGCGTACAGTTCAATTTTACTCTCATATAGTGAGTAGATTTTTAAGTAAACATCAATAAAGAATGGCCCGCTTATTGAAGTCCCTAAACAAATAGGGGAGATTTATTTGCTGCATGAGTGTGTGCAGTACCAACAGCTTTATGTTACAAATTAAAAGGGGGGTATTAGGTTAGCGTTCGATAACATGTGTGCTTTAAAAAGTTCATCGAAATACGAGTAATCCGTTTATATTTAATCCATTTTGACACTAGTGGAAGTTCAAAGATAATATAACTTGCTTTAATAATAAATTCCTTATGTATGTTTTTACAAATATAATGTTCGTTAAAACAGTATTTTTACCACCATTGGATTATTTAAGCTCTATTTTTATTGTGATCAGTAAATCCGTGAACATGTGCCGAAATATCGGGAGCTAAAACAACCCAATGATTTTAAGAAACCCGTATCTTACGAACTTTATATTTCTTATGTACTTGACCGCATAGTTAATCTTTTTTTAAACACAAAAATCAAACAAAATTGGTCACACCTGCAAGCGCTACCTTTCGGATAACAAAAAGAATTATCAAAATCGGTCCACTAGCTGCAAAGTTATGCCGTAACACACATAAAAAAATAGAGACGAATTGAGTAACTCCTTCTTTTGTGAAGTCAGTCAAAAAGAGGTCTTCCTAATAATTTAGTAATTTTAAGATTTAACCCTATACTATTATAATAAAGCGTAAACTCACACTTCTTTGTTGCCTAAGATGTCAGCAATTACAGCATATTTTTGAATAATTTTTTATTTAATAAAAAAAGCCCTACACTTACGCCAAGCTTTAGGCTATATATTTTCATGCCAATTATCTTAGGGTGTAAATATTTTGGATAAAAACCCTAATGTGGGAAAGAGACCATAAGTTGCTGCCAACATCAAGGAAACAAGATTACCAAAGCTTTTCATGTTTGACATTTGCTCTTGATAATTTGACAAATGTAAACAATTAAATAAAATTTTCATAATTTCATACGGATGAAGCCGCACGGGAACAGCTAGGATACGCTATTAAGCTACCTAAATGAGTTTACAAAGTTCTAAGACGCGCGGATGTTTATAAATTCTACAACGTACTCATATGAACTACAACTATGTAATATTTCCTGTGCAGCGTCGTATCCTCTGATCTTAATGTAAATAAATATATTGATATATTTAATGTTTATACTGATTGACAGAACTTTCTAGATAACTGTAAAAACATACTAGGTAAGAAGTAAACCATACTTTAGTTATTGCTACATTTTTTTGTTAATAGACTTAGTGTAACTCTACACTAAGTCTCCTCTTATTGCGGTAAGTGACCATTAAGAGCGGCGCACATTTGACGAAACTATCATACAAATGTTTTGCGATTGTCGATTGTTTCGCAGCCAATTCAACTGTTTAGTTCCAGAACTCGCAATCGAGTAATGTGCGCACTATATATGCTTATAGGAATCAAAGCGGGATTAGACAGTTGTGTGATAGTTTTGTCAAAGATATGCGCGTGCTTTAAACGTCTTTCGGTACAACAAATTACTGTTAAATTACACTTCAAATAGACATAATCTATTCGTTTCTCAAATAGTAAATTTGTAAACAATTCGTATATTTTAGCATATACAAGTATAAGAGTATTTCCACGACGAAAAACAATTTTCACGTCTCAAAGAGTCGATCATTAGATGTTGTGCGGCGCTGATTATAGCTCTCCGGAGCACAAAGACGTAGACGAGATTGGCGGGGAATTAGATGCAATTTCATTGACTTGAAACGAGAATACCATTTCCTTAGCCTCCGCGCGTACTCCGCGCCGTACGATATTGAACATTTTATAGACAAATTGGCCCGTCTGCTCGATAGCTGTCTAACGCGTAAATGTAATATTAAAAACAGCCTTCTGTAAAATGTGAATATTATAAATAATTCTTTGTTCAATTATCATACTCCCTTAGGATATACTTGCTTTCAACTCTACAGTTCCGAGTGCAGCAGTAAATTTTGTAAGATTGAAGACTTTTTATCGTGTACAAAAAGCTATAAAACTTCATGTGTTTTGTATATCTTTGAGATTAAATAATTAACGAATGAATTAGTCTTATTATTTACCAACATTGTTTCTTCTTTGTTATTATAATTGAAATATAAATAAAAATAACCTAAAAATTTTTTTCATTTCAATTAAATGTTACATTTTTTTTATATAATTACGAAATAGGAAACACTCTGGGCCCCGGGCGCATCTCCATTCAGAGGGCCGTCCCCTTCGTCCATTATTTAAAAAGGGTAATGTCCAATTAAATCAAGAAAGTATGAAAAGTCTGGTAGGTCAATGCGACGGCACGCACCGCGAGATACGAACACTTCATTATGCTTCGTTTATGTAAAACTTCGCGCCTTATCGAGTTAATTGCTGATTAACGCGTCATTAACTCTTGGTTAAAAAAAAACACAGTATTACAGTATATGGTTTATTTTAATACAGTTATTTTTATCCCTATTCATGCTAAGTCATATTTTAAGAGTAGCCCCAGTAGTAGAGAAGTAAAGAGTAAAAGATAACCATGGTATGGGCATGTTATGAGGAGGGATGAATCGCATGTTACAAGGAGAACTTTAGTTATGAGTGTGGAACGGTACACCGGTAGAGGTAGATCTAAAAAGAAATGGATTGTGTAAAAGGTGACATGATCAAAAAGGGAGTGATGACTGAGATGACGTATGATAGAGTTATGTGGAGGACAAAAACCTGTTGCGCTGACCCTACGGGAGAATGGTAAGGAGAAAGATGATTACGCTAAGTAACAGTATAATAATTTTAAAGGTGTTTAGCAGTGGAATTCCACGCTTATAATAGTTGTACACCTGTACAACCTATGTATCTATCGATATGTACAAACTTCAAGATAAAGTGTGACGAATCATAATATTCAATCTCTCTAAATTACAGTACCGTTTACAGACACGGAAGATAGCCCGGAGCTGACTATTAAGTAGCTTGACTCTAGAGAATTTCATGGTATAGTTATCCCACCACATGTTAGCGCACACACCTTTCACTAAATTATCGCACAACAGTCGCGCTTTGATTCCTTTGAGCTTATATGAAGGTGCGCACACTATTCGATTTTTTTAGTTGAATTGGCTGCGAAACAATCGACAATCGCACAATGTTGCCGCTCTCGGTACTTATAGTTTGTCTAAATAAGATAGATTAGTTTGATAAATGACACATATGAAGTACCTAATTCAATTTGTATGAAGGCAAATGCCATACTTAATAGACAGGTATCATAGTGACGAAACAAACACGCATATCGAACAGTTTTGAACTATCGATATTCGGTTTAAATAATTATTGAATTCAACTAAAATTCTTATTAACTAATTTAGACGACAATTATAGTTTAAAACCGCGAGCAGAAAAAATTCTATCATTTTTTATTTAACGTTTGCTATGAACGGTAATTTATAAATTCCTGAAACTCATGAGACTGTATGTCAATGTTGGGTAGATAGACTAACCATCACAAAATCCTGGTACCTATATTCAGTACCTGGTAATCAAAGCCTTTGATTTGACGCATCGCTGCCTACTGCAATAACAGTCGCTAGAGACTTCGGATTTAATAGATCATTTGTACGATTATAACATTTCATTCGACATTCAAAAATAAACTCTAATCATTGGTGTTAAGGTTTGTTTTTAATTTTTTTATATCTTAAGAGATTATTATGTGTTTAATGCAAAATGTTTTTCGTAAACAAAATCACATGTGAGATTTTACACTCAAATGCATTTTTTAACATAAAATAAAGATTCATACGTTTCTTATAATGATCCCATTTTAGTTAATTTTTATATTAGAATATTAAATACATGTGAATTTGTTTTAAACTTTCGCACACATTAAGTTCATAAAATTACTGTGTTGATCGTAACAGTTAAAAAAAAGATTTTAATTAAAAACAAAAGAACAACCAAATATAGAACACAACGTCCAACTAGCGTACAAGCTTATCTAATTTTCATAGAATAATCCTTTCTTGGAAAGATGCAAAGAAAGTATAAGAGAGGTCGTGACACACGGCACATCTTGATACCGTTGGAGATAACATCTGGAGTCTTTCTACGCTCCACTGAATGTAGGATCCAAGTCCAACTGGCGTGCTGACTTCGCATTTTTAATTTTCAATCTGAAACAGCGACAGGAGCACCTATTTTGATAAAGTCTTAAATGATATCTTTAGAATTCATATGTCATTTAAATTCGAGTACGATGGTTTATTTTAATAATCTCCCAAAGTATGTCATTGGTATTTAAAATATTTTATTTAAAACATTATATTTTTAATAAATTTAGGTTAAAAAATTATTATCTAAGTAAAAACCGGTGAGCATTCTTATTAGCACAATATTTATGTTAACAAAGGGGAATTATTTCATCTCTTCTTTTTACGTTTTCTTTAATTTTTAGTCCGTTTGCAATTCAACAAGCCTGGAAGCATTCTGTGTTATGTTTTTATTATACTTTACAAAGCTTTTGTGTTCCTAAACCGTCACAAATTGTGATGATTAAATTCAAATCCATCACTGGACCAGACAAAAATAAAACAAAGAAACGGAACGCGAGTTTTTTTTTCAAGTTACTCTTCTTCATACTTCTAAGTACCATTGATGCCATCAGTATTTACAAAATGTTTCTATCTATATTTTCATTTAAAGAACATTCATTAATAGTTGTGAATGAAACTCAAAAATAAACATCCGAAATGAACCTTCAATGTAGATGTTACATTGCAAGTTTTCATCAATTGTTGTTCTGATTAAAACAAGAGCTGTTGTTTACCGAAACGAAATACTTTCCGTTTAGTCTTGGCGCCTCAGACAAAGATGTTTCGCTACGAAAGGTTACAATGCTTCTGCTATCAAGCATCCTTCCTTTGACAGGCTTCATAGCGTTTGCCTCAAATCTACTACTGTTAAGTAAAAGCAACCTTATTCCCTTGTAATAAGTCTATGAGAATAGTGATGACTGTTTAGTATTCATCTCGCTTGTAACTCTTATCATTGACACTGTAGATCGGTTAACGTTGGTGTATCTCGAATCTCGTTTTCGGTATTTTATGTTCGTATATATCACTGTTAGGAGATTTCCTTGTCATTGATGTATGTGGAATATATAAATCTAAATTCTAGATAAAACCATCCGAAAACGAACTCTTAAATTTTTTAGACATGTTTCTTAGTAAAGCACTTATAAAAAAATGTGATCTCATTGTCATTTTTTTAATAGTTTAATATAGATTTTGTATACTGATATGTCAAGATTCTTAGATACGAAATAGAAATTAGAGGAAGTTGGAGAGTAGCCCCAGTAGTAGACGTAAGGAATAAAAGGTTAGCATGGTATAGGCGTGTTATGAGGGATGAATCGCATGTTACAAGGAGAACGTTAGTTATGAGTGTAGAGGTACACCGGTAGAAGTACACCTAGAAAGAGATTGATTGCGTGAAAGGTGACATGATCAAAAAGGGAGTGATGACTGAGATGACGTATGATAGAGTTATTTGGAGGACAAAAACCTGTTGCGCTGACCCTACGGGAGTAGGATAAGGAGAATGATGATGAATACGTCAAAATTCTTAGCTGACAAGTTAAATAAAATGGTGTAAATTAAAACATTCTTTTCCAAAACAATTCTCAGTCATCACGATCTTCTATAATTGCTTTTCTTCTACCGAAGTTGAATTATTCCCAACTTTCTTTCGTTCGCAATAAAGAAATTGAATTTGCAAAGATCCGCTCCGGCAGAACAACGTCTTTCAATATTATGTTAATGTATGGTGCTAATGAATATAAATAGGATGTAGCCTTCGCTCTCTAAATTCTCATCAAAGTTAGCGACTTCGAAAAAAATGAGATCCCAACTTTTATTTGATTGTCTTTCTCACTCTTATTATCCTACTAATATTATAAATGTGAAAACTTTATTGTCTTTTTTTTAATATTACTTGTTAAAACTAAGAAATAACAGTTAATTTCATTGTTTCTTACTAAGATGAATAATTTTTTTAAGGGAAATCTTTGGCTTCTTAAATACAGGAATCTTAGTTAAAATGTCAAGGCGTTAAAATGTCAAACACTGATAATGGCAACACTGGTAATTATCCTTAGTGTGCAAAAGATATTCTTGTTCTTATTTTTCAGTTTTTGTCCAATTAGAAATAACAATACCTAATCCCCTAATCGGGCAGTAATTGTTTCAAGGATCCAAAAAACAATGACCGCTCATTCTCTCGAATTTTAGAAAAGAGGTTCCGTATTTATTCAGACAAAGACTCCTCACCGCAGACTTGAGGGCTGTTACAATAGGATTGATACCTCCCTTTGACGAGTTTATCTTCTCAAATAGTGGCGAATTTCAAAGCAAAATCACTCTTATCCAACTGAAATAAAGATCAGGGAAAATGGAAATGATGATGCCTCTTCACATTCATTACGAATACGGTATTTGCATCGATTGTTGAACTCGGTGTGATGTGATATGAGAATTTCTTTTAGGATGTTTTCTTCATTTGTTTTATTAATTTTCTCTTTTCTATTCCTTTTATCTTATTAATGTCACTATTTTTTTTTCCTTTTTAGCTCGTTCTAGACCCGATTAAGATGCTTAAACTAATTTAACAACTTCAGTTGGTTTCACGGGAATAAAGTGTATTGGAATAGTTCATATTAAAGAAATTAAAAGCTAAAAAAAGGTCGAATGTTAAATATTAACAGTAGTTATTTAATCTAGTTTCAAATATAATATCATCAAATGGAGCATACTCTTCCTAGTACAAACTAAACAAGAATAGAGCAATGTGTGTTGAAGGCTTGAAATAAATAAAAGCAACTTTTATTTAAGTTAACTTCAAAAGGGATAGGGGGAAAAGGAAAGCCGGCTACTATTTAAACTGGTTATATAATTAATTCCGTACCTCATCCTTCTTGAGTGTTTTCAAGAATTCTGTATTTTTTTTTCAGGTCCAACGCAAGGAGGATTTCTAAGATGAGTGGCGGAGGTATGCGGGGGGGCCGGAGGATCCCCACTCCAATGCCCCCTCCTAAGGACACGCAGCATATGAATAGGTAATGTTTTTAACAAACTATAAAATGTTTATTTTAAATATGTCTGAACTAACTTATGTATGTCCTTCTTTTTATTTAGGAACTATATTGTTAAATGTAGCAACTTTTACTCCACTGGTGTTTAATAACTAGATTTAATAAAACGAGGTGGTTTTCAATTCAGTATCATGAGTGCTACCTTAGGACTTTGCTGGAATAAAATTTCCTTGACAAGCTTATGGAAAATATATTCCCACGTGGCTACGCTCCGGCTTCTCACGGCTTTATCAGTCTTCATAATATTTACCTCATTTCTAAAACGTATCTAAACCGCTCAAATATGCAACAGTAGCATAAAGAAGAGAATTTTTATTCATATTAAAATTTCCAAAGTGTAAATATCGCATCTACAGTTTCAAAGCAATAATAAAGCCCCTTGCAAACGGTCAGTTCCAACTAACATACTAGATTCGAACTCAGTCAGTTAAAACTTTGTGTAAACACGGTACACATGCTCAGGGTTATCTGGACAGTACAACTCTTCAGTTAAAACTAAACGTAGCTCAAACATTGAAGTTTACATTTTATATTTCTATTAAAATCGTGCCAGATTAAATAAAAACGATTGACTACGTTTACAATAAAATGTAATATCTTTGTCATTCATTGTTACTATTGTACCATTGTAAGTGTCATTTCCACTGTGGTTTCACATTTACAGTCACACAGGATTACTTCCAGTGAAAACTGGGTCAATGTTTCATTGCAATCGGACAGACAATGAAACGGGGAGGAACATGACACATAATGCTAGTTTCACACGGTGACAGAATAGTAAAGGAGTAAGACAAAACAGCACACGCTGGCAGAACAGTGTCCTATTAATCGTAAGGGTTGCAATTAAACAATAGAAAAGCTCTGTCTTACTGTACAGTCTCTGTGTGTAACTACCATACGTCTCAAGTAATACTGGAGGTACAAAGGTAGGTCAGATGAGAAAGAGATGACAATGCTTTATGCGATGTTAAAGATGTCAACTAGGGATGGAATAGTATCGGAATTATATGCGGTTGCTAAGAAAGGACCGTGGGAACTGCGGGCTTCTTTTCTTCTTGCGATTTTTTATTTCTATTGTTTGAAATTAATTGCTCACGTAGCCTTCTAATGATCTTGAAACAAAAGAGTTGAGATTTACCTATGTAGTTCGCGAACTGATTTAAATAAGAAAAGAACTATTTTATTTATTGAAAGCGTCTATGATTGAATTATTACAATTGCATTTATACTAGCTAAAAACTAATTACAATTTGTACTTTTCACACTAAGTCATAGTCAAGAAATATATTTGTAATTTGTGGTACGTTAAATCTGTTGATGCCCACACTAGCAGACCTTTGGTTCTACTAATAAATTTAAAAAAATAGTTTACGTTTCCCATTTAGATCTTTATTTTTATTAATATTAGTGGTTTTATTTTAATTTACTAATATTTCCTTTAATCATCTAAGCTCGACGCTTGTGCTAGGATATGGTTCACGACAATCTTCGAATGGCGGGATTCGAACCCGTAACCTCAAGATCGGTAGTCCCCACCCTTAACCTTTACATTTATTCCATATTTAAACAGTCGTATGTGACACTTTATGTACTGCCGCATGTAATAAACATGTGGTCACAGATTTAAAAAACAATTAATCATAGATTCTCTCACATGATAGATTTTCCCAAGTAATCCGATATTGAGTGATGACTATCAAAGCAACATGGCCGCTCGCATCTGGTAGCCCCAACTATTTGTTACGTATTTCGATGCAAGCACATGACATCTTGAAAACGATACCCTTGATAACAGTATCACATATCGGAACACAATAACTAGTGTGAATGGATCCTTAGATGTATGTGGTTTTAATTAATGCGTTTGATACTATTATAAAATTTATGATCAAATTTTATATTGCAAAAGTATTATTAAATAGTTGTAAAATAACGAAAGTCGGGTGAAAAATTAAAAAGCTTTAAATCGTTAGAGCTTTTAAAATAATAATAAAAAAAAACTCCAGCTCCAGCTCAAAGTTATTTCACTCATAAAGTCAAGAGTACAGACATAAACACTTGGACGTGTTGAAAACTGCGAAATTTCCACCGAACAAGGGTCGTTGAAAGAATTTTCAAACTGAAACACTTGAAAAATTAAATTGCAAATTGAACCAACTTTAAAACGACTAAATCGATGTAGTTTTCGCTTATTAATCTATTTAAAATTTATGGATTTAGGACAGTTCCATTAATTTAAATTGTAATATTCAATATCGATAAAACAGTATTAGTATGAGAACTTCGACTGAAGTAATGTTTCAACCCTCCACCAAAATTCCTTATCCGTAACTTGAGACCGCACATGTAGGTGTTCACTTAATGACACCAACTCCTCAAGGGACTGTACACGCCAGAGTTAATTCCAATAAGTATATTTAACAGACTGATAGATCAATTCGTATTTTTCTTTAATATATAACTAAAATAGTATATTTGTAGACGAATCGAATCCCAAACATCTGACCTACTCTCAAAATTTAACCCGTTTCGTTGAATCTTCTTCTTCTACGTATTTATTCAACTTGTACACATTGACATTGTTGAGAATTATTGAGAAATAGGGACAAAATAAAAATTACCTCGAGGACATGAACACAATATTTTTCACTTTGGCAGAATGACAGTTATAATGAACGAATGTAGATTAAAAAACAAAAACGTAATTATATCATAGATTATAAATTTACCCAATTACAACAGACATAACCACGAAAATATTAATACCTAACTGCTAACTATGTTATTATATAAGGTAAGTTAAAGAGTTTGAAAATATTTAGTCTTAAATATAGAAATCATTCGGGGTATATTGAACATAAAGCCAGCCCCACCGGCGTCAGTAGAGGCGTGTACTTTTAACATGCAAGTATAAAATATAAATATTTCAGAGTGATGTAAAAGAAACGCATTTGACGCGAGCCGCGGACTAAAACACGGCGCATTCCTGATGACAGCAAATAATAAACATACACGCACGTGTACTGTCCATTTACATTTTAATTCATAAGCGAGTAGCGGTTGAAATACTTAAGTAAAAATTAAAAGTATTTAATTCACCTTATAAGAAAACTTCAATTGAAAATGTGCTCACCTGGACTTACATAAATGTTTAGATGGCGAAAGTTGTAAATAATTCAAAGCTATAAAGGTTGAACTATTGTCACAGAAGTATAAATTATGATACAATCAGCTGATATCTTTATAAATTCAAGATGTGTGTGGAAATATATAATCTGACAACATTTTGTTGAATCTGCGGCAAAATGTGAAGAAGATGTATGCCCTAATAGGCGACAAAATATAATTAATTAAAATTAAAATTCTTAATCGCCTATGGTTTGTACCACACACCATATAATCAGTGAATAGTGCCGAAGTTCGGTGTCGCCTGGCATTTAACTCACCCGCAGCTTAAAAATAAATTTCATATTTCTATTTTGTCCCTTAACATACTTGCTTTTATAAAAAAAAGGTAGTCACATGAACTTTTAAATACTTATCGATCCATTTTATTCATTTGCCACACAATGCCACAAACATTTCACTTAAAACCGATTCTTGAAAAACTTTGTGGCAATTAATGAATAAAAATAGCTACTTCAAATCAGAACTTTATTATTTACTTAAATTAATCTTAGTAAAACTTAGTGTGTCATAAAACAGTATCAAATGTGTGGAACATCAGCTATGTGTTGCCAACATTTCTATTCAGCTGCCACAACATCGTCTTAATTGACGAATACTGCAAGCCGATGTTCCAATTTCAGCATTCGATATTTCCTTGTTATACTTCCAAAAGCGGAACCCATACGAATATACACATACTATTGGTAGTATAATCGTCGTAAACAAAGGAATAACACTGAAAATATGTTTTCATTGTTATAGTTACAAAAATTCTGTTTAAATAAAACAATTGCTAGTTTTATCAAGAACTAGCAATTGTTTTCTATTCAGTGCCATTGATTTTTAATCTTCTAATAAGAGTTTGTACGGCGTAAAGCCAGATTCGCAGGGGCACTATTCTGACGCTCGGTTGTTTTTTTACGCTCTGATTATACAAACGCTCTAACCCTTATTTTTTTGGCACAGTGTTTAAATGCAACACTGCGCTATAATTAGTGTCGCGTATTGCAAGTGATGCCGTATAAAAATATACATGATAATACATTTGTTTTATTTCAACGTATTTTTAATGCGCGTTTTTAAAGCGTCCGTGGGACTATAACTAAGGCTAATATTAAAATTCAATCTACAACTGTCGTAGGTCGAAAGAATAAGGTATATCTCTTTAAGGCGCTTTTCTTACAATTTCTTTCAATGCAAGTGCTGTTACATATTTTATCTGCATTTCCTCGAGTCCTCCGTCGTTGTGTTAAAATATTAAAATGTTGGCACCTGTTCACATTCCAGCTCACTGCTTCCTCAGCCTTCGTAACTTATACGTATTATTGTCTGGATAAGAGCCATAAGATACGTATTTTATAAGCTCAAAATCCTCATAAAGGCATATGACGCGAGGAGAAACATAATAGTTTGTATTTTCTTCCAGAATATCTTCTACGTCAAATTTCAAAAAGATCATTTAAACAGTTTGATAGATATGCAGTAACAATCATTTATCTATCTAAACTTTTGCTTTTATAATATAACATTTTAGTGGAGTATGTACATATGTATATGTAGAAAATAAAATTAGGTTTGCAATTTAAATTTAAACACTTTTAAGCCAAATGTAAACTGGAGAGACTGCGCAAAGTAATTACGTAAATGCTGCTTTTAGTTTTGTTAAATTTTTACAAAATCTCAAGCGTTCCTAACAAAACTAAATGCGAATTTGTAAATGCTGGGTTTCAGATTTTATTTCACCAAGTTTAAAAGTTTAAGTTAAAGTATATGGAAGTTCCAAATTAAAAAATCTGTACAATTTATACCGCTAATTAAGGTAATGCATTATTATCTCTAAAGCTATTCAAAAGCTTCATTATAAGCTTTCATGTAAGACAGAATGGACGCACTGGACTTACAATGTCTTGCCTTATTTGCTTAAGCAAAGCAACGAGTTCTATGTTATTGTCTTCTCGTACTTAGAACTAACTTAACTAGTATTTGAACTGATGTAATATTTAACTTTCTCTGTACAACTTGAATGAATGTTTTAAATAACTTGTTAGTTAAAATATGAGCTTAGGAAACTGGGCTTAGTGTAATGAGGCTTTGTCAAACTTAGCCAGCCTAAGCAATGATTTGTTTATCATAGTACCAAAAAAGCTCTTGGTCTCAATATAGAGAATCTCGATTACAATTAAAGTGCCGTTTTTTTTTAAATAATTCATAGTATTGTAAAAGTGAATTAAATAAAGATAAAATAATGGTATTAAATAAGCTTAGTCCAAGATAATTTTTGTGGCATAATGGGCTTTTTAATGGAATGCTTTAAAACATGGTGAATACTGTTCGGGATGTACTTACGATGTGTGGGTTCTTTAAAAAACTTATCAGTCTGTGAAGACAGTCTGAAGTGGCTTCGATCCACGTTGACATACGACGCCGATGTTCAAAAATTATAAACAGATACTGGATGTGGCTTACAAAAACTACAAACAAAACTAAATCTTAAAAAACAACAGTAAAAAGCTACGTTATCAGTCAGTAACACATGCTATATTTTATTTTAATTCAAGCAGGCAAAATCGCGAGCAACAGCTAGATTCCTTATATTTAACATTATTAATTTGGTTTAAATTACATGTAACAATAATTAAATATTACGAATGAATACTCAAAGTAAATACTGATATAATAAATTGACACACACTTATCTTTTTTTATACAGAAGTCTTTATATTAAAGCGATAACTCGATGACACATCTAGTTGTTGTTATCATGAGTTCAATCCTCATCTTCCATCGACCACTCAGTCGTTCATAACAGAGGCACTCTCTGGACAATACCTATATTGTGGGGACAGAACGTCGCTTTCTTTTAAGCTTATTCATAGCTATAGGGAAATGTCGACATATCAATATGTTAAAATGAGCTATTTTACAGAGCATGTATTATTTTACATGTAATTTAGTAACAAAGCCACTGCGGTGTTTAAATGTGGTTAGAAATTGTCTTAGCTTATTACTTACACAAGACATTTCTATTAGAAAGTTAATCAATTGTATATCTATACTTATTATAATAAAGCATAAACACACACTTCTTTGTTGCCTAAGATCTCAGCAATTACAGCATGTTTTTGAATGATTATTTTCTTAATAAAATGCCCTACACTTACGTCACGCTTTAGGCTATATATTTTCATGACAAAGGCAAACAAAAAATTTATAATTTCATGAGGATGAAGCCGCAAGCGAACAGATAGTTACTAATATAAATGCGACAGTTTGGATTGATGGACGGATCTATTGATGTTTGTTAGAGTTTGTAGATTTAACTGCTAAACGGATCTCAATGAAATTTGGCATAGATGTAGAACATAGTCTGAATTAACACATAGCTACTATTTTTTGTACTAATAACATTATATCTATGTAGTTACAACAGTTAACTAAAAGTAAACGTCAAACTATGGCCAGGTGTCTTAGGGTTTCGTTTTGTGGACTAGAAAGACAGCAAACTTATGACCTTTCTAAGGAAGTCTTTGTAATTCAAGACGTCCCGTTAAATTCTATTCATAGGTTATTCTTTAGTAAAGGCGAAGCGAGACTTTGATAGCTTGTAAGAGCTTGGTAGTTACAGTATAGGTTTTCAAATATGCTGTAAAATATTTGAAGCTTCTGTGATAAGTAACAGTTGTTTTCGGTTCATTTTTCACCGTCAGGATGGCCGAGCGGTCTAAGGCGCTGCGTTCAGGTCGCAGTCCACTTCTGTGGGCGTGGGTTCGAATCCCACTTCTGACATACTTTTTAATTGACAATTTTATCTTAAATTTTAAATTTAATTAATGAAAATTTATTTATCTTGTCTTAAAACATTTACTACTTATTTTAAATTTCAGATCCAATCGAAATGAGAATTTAAAGTCAAGATGTATAAGTTTCAATTTGAAATAACTGTAATTCACAGTAAAGTATTAAAATAAAATAAAATTAATATATTTATATTAAGTTATTTTAAATTGTTTCAAGTATATTGTTATAATGATGTCTGTCATTAGTAGCGCACTCATGACGTCATCATCCTACCTATAAAAGTGGAATATTACACTTTTGTCACATATTCGAAATTGAATTTTATATTCATTGGTATAGATTTTAATTTAACTTGGCGACGTATTCGTGTATTATTTTAATACAATTTGAAGCACATTTCATAACGATAAATGGACGTAATTGATATTTATGTCATGAAGATGAAATTGTAAAAATCCATAAAAGGAGAAGTTTGATATTTTTTCTGTAGAGAAGGCAAAGAATGATAAGGGGAAGGGAATAAAGCTATACGAAAACATTATATGTACCACGCAACTTATAATAAAATCGATCTGCAAACTTATATAGCAACAGACAACAGACACCCCATAGATTATAATTGTCGTAAGAAAATGTCGGCGGCATTGCGTCCGGTCCCTTTGATGTCCGCCATATTGTTCCGGAGATACGCCGGCGCACGTGCGAATACTGTTATGCGGTCAGATGCACCAAACGTTTAGGTTTATTCTAGAAAATTTACTTTTATACCGATTTCTCTATCTTACCTCGCTTTAGCTTTAAGTATGACTGTGGAATGAAAGGCGGAAGGAGACAATAAATGAATTATCTCCCCGTCCTTATCCCACTCTTGTAAGGTCGGTACAGTAAGATTTCCTGGATAAGGATCCTGCGGGGTCGTCTTCCGTCATCTCAATCGTCACTACTTGATCATGTTTTTAAACCGCTACCACGCTACCACTAGGGTCCTTCAGGAAGCAAGTATATCACGTTCAAATAGGCCGGTTACATCTGTTGTTCCTCTGGTATTGCATATGTCCATAGCCGTCGATGAACATTTCGGTATTCCCGCTGCTCGTTTGCCCCATTATTTTATAAAAAAGCTACCTTTCACGCAATCCATCTTACCATCAAAATTAAGGAGGAATATTTACAAGAGATAAAATCTGTCCTATTTTCCCATGTTACCATGGTAACCGTCTACGTTATGACGGTCGAAGTTGTAAATGGGATATATTTAGAGCTATCGATGAGTTTAACGAATACAATGCGTGGCTTTGACGGTTAGCCCGCA
>NW_013527026.1:1161877-1166135 GCF_000836215.1 Papilio polytes | reverse complement strand
CGGGGCCACGGGCACGCTATCGCTTATGTCCGCGACCCCCGATTCACTGGATATAAACCTCCCATGATCACCACATAATTGCTGAAAGCTATCCATGGTTTTTTAAATACGAATGTTTGGAGGGATAAATTTCTTGTTCATACCTCTAAAACAGATTCACGCATCTCGATGTAATTTGACACAAATGTAAAAGAAAGCCTGGAAGAATACATTTTTTTTATAATATAAGGTGGCAAGGAGCAAGTGGTCACCTGAATCCATCGAAATGGAAAGCGACCGATGCCCATAAACATCTGCAATTGCAGATGTGTTGCCTACCTTTAATTGACGGAGGAGGAGACGCACGTAAAGAGGATATTTCCCCTTCATATGCGTCTCCTCCACCGTCAAATTCACTTTTCCTTCTCATTCTTTCCTCTTAAGAAAAGGGTGGAAAAGGGAAAGGGACTAAAATTAGACACATAGACTAGATAATTTTTTTTTATAATTCCTCGTAGATTAAGTTGTTAAAACCAAACAATTTGCATATTTCTTCACACTCTTATTTTCCTTTTAATTAAATTATCGTATGTATTACGTTATGTTAGTTTTGGAGGTAAATAAACTAATTTCAAACACACTTCTATTATAATACGTAACTAAAGTTTGTCAAACTAATATAATACATTTGCAGCACAAGCTGCGCTTCATTAAGACTGCACGTTCGCTTTCCTGGAATCGAGTTTCATATGCGACCTGAATAACTTTGAATGTGTGGCAAATAAACTTTATAGGAAGATTTATTTTATCACCAATTAAAACTCCAACCGTTATAATAATGTTATCTTCTACTTCCATAAAAATTAAAAATCTATTAAGACTATAAACCAGACGATGTATTTTAAGAGCACGTGCACATCTCATATTATTTGATATTTGATTCCTATAAGCATTTTACTCGATTTTCGTTGTGCTTCTTAACAGTTGAATGAGCTGCGAAACAATCGACAATCGCGACTGTTGTGCGATAAATTAGTCAAAGGTGCCCGCTCTAAGGCTCCTATGTTTACATTATTATGAACTAGCTTTTGCCCGCGACTCTGTACGCGTAGAATTAAATAAAACAAAAGTAATTAGCCTAAGTGTTCGACCAGATTATCCTCTACATCTATGCCAAGTTTTATTAAGATCAGCTGTTTAGGCTACAAACTCTAACATACATCTATCCATTAATCCATCCATCTTAACTTTCGCATTTATGATATAAGTAATAAAGGAATACAATATAACTGAAAATTTCGCGCGAATAGCGTGATTTGACATTGAATAAATACCATTTTTTTGCATTCTTAATGTATCTTTATGAATGGCGGGGTTTTAATTCTTTTATGAAGAACTTTACCCTTACGATGGATAAAAATATCGTTGCTACAAAAATATGGTCAACACCTTTACGACTTTATGTTTACAGAAACTCGAAATGCTCGCGAATTCGACAGAACTTAACTTTGATCTGCGGCCACGTGGATCCGGTGTAAGGCAATGTTTGCATAAAGTCAAACGATAGTAACTTAATATTTAATATTGGAATCATATTCATAACAAAATTATATTTGAAATAAATACGCTACTTTAAATAGATTTTTTTTTTCAACAAAAAGAAATTAATTTATTGTTATTTCTTGTACGTATTCAAAAACTAAGTATTGAATCAATTCAAAAAAATCTTTTGCTGTCAATTATTATTATGTCATATCAGTCAATGATTACTGTTTTTTTCATTACACGCACGAAGTGGCAAGCTGTGTTTATTATTGTAAACATTATTTACAAATTGCAGGCGATCTAAAGTATTCCTTTCCCACGGTAGTACGTCGGTATCCACATCTTCAAGGGGTGCCCAGGAAGGGGAATTGTACTTAATTGTCGTCAGACGTGCCACCCCATCCCTTCGCAAACTTGCAGTACACTTATCACTACAATTGTTAAAATAAAGCACTACTTATCTTTATGTCCAGGGAATAAGGTTAATTTTAAAGTTTGATGTTACCCAAAATTGTATACTTTCCCTTCGTTACTTTTTGATTTTGAGTTTATAAAAACAAAGTTCGTAAGTAGTTTACGCATCAATTTTTTCTAATTAAAACTTTTTTAGGGTAACAGGGATAGTATATTTCGTAAGATTTCCGGTAAGGATCAAATCATCAACGGAACAGGTTGAATGAAAAGGTGTCTGCTGGAGTACTAGTAGCGCCATCTAGTGACATCATTAAAAATGTGTTGAATTTTTCGTTCTCATGGAGTTACTCTAGCTGCCGCTAGATGGCGTGTCATTAAAAATTGTTCTTACTTATCGAAATAAATTTATAGATGTCAGTGACAGAAAAGAATAGCTTTACGAATAGCTAATTTTTTTAAGGGATTTAATTTTATATTTTGATGTTATAATTATAGCATTATTTGCATATGTTTTGGTTTACATATTTCCTACATATTTACAGTTATAATAATAATTGTATTTGTGATGCTTGTTAACGCAGTGATTTTATTTACGCACAGATGGCTCTTTATTTCTAACAACCATAAAATTACAAAAATTAACTTTGTAACTCGTTGCTTTTTCAAATATTGAAAAATCAAAATCATGAATCAAAACTGTCACAGCAAATGGAAAATTTTATACCATTGAAGAAGGAAAATTCCTACAAGACAGAGAAGATGAGCTGCTCCGATGAAATATATTTTGACAAAGGAGGAGACATTGAGCCAAGGCACGAGCAACACAATATATCCCACGGTCAAATGTTCACTACACTATGCCACAGTCTAGCAAAGTTCAGTAGGATTATTTGAGTTTTTTTTACAAAATCTTACTATCGATGTCGTATTAAAAATTATAAACCAAATTCGTAAAATAATAATTAAACAGTTGTTTATATTTTAAATCAAATTAACTATTTAAAAAAGGTATTGTTTATGCATAAAATGTAACTTTAATGAGCTATAATGTTTATATTTCAATTTAAAATCCTTAATAGCTTTGACTTATAATATTCAGTAACTGCCACGTTTATTATCTGTTTGATTACACTGTGTCATTTAACAGAAGTGTAACATCCATTACTAAGGAAGCGAGTCATAGCTGCAACTAATAAATCTCAAGTCAGCTATTGTGCGCTGTCGCTGAGATGGAGTTCATTTCTCCCACAAGCTCTCATGGAACCTATCGCATAGATGCTATCAAGTTAGCTACACTAAGTACATGTTAGGTGAATTTTATAAGAAGTACTTTACTACTATGTAATTTTTTAAGTTTTAACTTTGTAAAGTATTTAAGCGAAAGTTTTTTGAAGAAGTAATTTCCTTACTAATATCTTGCTATAATACTAGCTGTTGCCTGCGACTTCGTGCACGCAATATTAAGATAAAAAAGTGGCCTATAATATGCCAGTCTATGTCAGCTATCCTTCAATGAAAGTCCGGTCGAAAACGGTCCAGCCATTTCGGATCACCCGGAACAAACGCGGCTTGCGGACAGACAGACAGACAGACAAAAAATGTTTAAATGCGATTTTCGTTATCAGCAACGCAAATCTGGAATCCTGGAATCTGGAATTTTTCTTTTGTTATAACAAACAGACACTCTAGTTTATATGTATAGATAATAGGTGCAGATAGACATATATAGATTACACTGTACACACAAAGAATAAATCCTTATTATTTTACAGTTTTGACCAACTTTAGGCTCAAATATGGCGTTGTCGAAGAGTCAATAAAGGCGAACGTACCTAATATGGTCAATCGAGCATTGCTTCGTTGACTTTTACTCGGGACAGCGTTATCACTACGATACAGCGATGTACCCTAGTGTGGTCACACCATTACAACTCCACATACTTATTACTACAGAAGAAATGAACGTTACTTTTAAAATACAAGGCAAGGACTAGGGCTAAAGTTCGCAGAGGTGCGGATCGGTAAACGCCCAGGGCTCTGGAAACAGAGACGACACGCCCTTCCTAAATGCCCCCCCACTCCTATGTTCTATAATAAGAGGCACTTAAGAAATCTCGTTCAGGGCATTTGAAGACTTCTAATGAAGTATTCTTCGTAGAAAACAAGTAAAGGCACAGATTGTTAAAAGAATTAACTATAGGAAAATAAATAGAAATGCATTAAAATTTTTTTTCGTTAATCTTGATTTCTTTTTCATCTTACTGTAAAAGTGCAATTTTCTTGCATTGTGGTAATTTTCTGTAGCGTTGATCGCACGCTA
>NW_013527026.1:1093287-1161854 GCF_000836215.1 Papilio polytes | reverse complement strand
CCCGTGAAGTGCACACTGAACCCTTACTTTGATAACAAATGAATCTATATTAGGAAAGAAAAATATATTACCGTGTCAATCGAACTGTTAAACCCACTACATACGCTAAATTTTATCTGAACAGTGGGATCGTTTACACACGTGTGTAGTAAAAACTGAGTACTGAAATGATTGTGTATAGAGGATTTATGCACAGGACTTAACAATTGTAACATACAAACCATTTAGATCCTTTTCCTTCCCACCCTTTTTCCCTAGAGTAGGTTGGGAAGAGAACGTGGATTTAGCGGTGGAGGTGACCCACAGGAAGGGGAAATATCCTCTTTATGTTCATCTCCTCCTTCGTTGATTAACAACGCATCCGCTATTGCGGATGTCTATGGCCAGCGGTCGCTTAGCCAGTTTGGCGGATTAAGGTGGCCGCTTGCTCGTGCTAAAAAAACCAACAAATCTACATTCGCACAAAAACGGTAACATTAAGTGGGTCAGGAAAAATATTTGTAACATGTTTTAACACGGTACTTATAGATTTTATTCTGTCAACTACATATTACTATCGATAGAGGATATAATATCCGGATATCGTCATGATAGTACTCCCACACAGCCTTTCATTACAATCGCGAGCGGAAGTACTCGCTCTCCAGAGGGACGTGTGTGACCGATATTATTATTCCCTATTCCCTTTATTGTAGTGACAGCTACACACGTCAGGATTCTGATAACGCTTTTAACGTAACAGCTTGCAGACATTATAGAAAGGAGTAACTAAGTTACTATATCTGCTTGTAAGTCAAAATGTGTTAAAAGAAATGCGAGATATGTACATGACATGTCGCAAGTTATTGTCAGTTTTCTCCATTCTTTACTTTCCTATTAGTGATATTTAATCGAATTGTAAGAAGTTTTGTCGTTCGTCTGTTAAGGTTATTAAAAGCTTCATGAAAAACCTAACGTGTGTGGCTGGTATAACGTACTCCCACATGACGATTCCCGGGACGTCTCCATGAATTCCGCACAGTTAGCAGTAAGCTTTGTTCTCGGAAAAGTTATTTGAAGATATTATA
Organism: Papilio polytes; assembly: GCF_000836215.1. Classification (NCBI taxonomy): domain Eukaryota; kingdom Metazoa; phylum Arthropoda; class Insecta; order Lepidoptera; family Papilionidae; genus Papilio; species Papilio polytes. Next base: position 1,160,787 of record NW_013527026.1, on the reverse strand, counting down.
CGACGATTGACAATCAATACGTATTTTATTTAAGTATATATCAGCTTTTTATTTAATTTAGGCATGTTATGAGAAGGGATGAATCGCATGTAACAAGACGGACGTTAGTTATGAATGTGGAGGGGTACACCAGTAGAGGTAGACCTAGAAAGAGATGGATGGATTGCGTGAAAAGTGACATGATCAAGAAGGGAGTGATGACTGAGATGACGGATGACAGAGTGCTTTGGAGGACGAAAACCCGGCGCGCTGATCCTACGGGAGTAGGTTAAGGCTGGGGAGATGATGACGATATCAGCTTTTTATTTATTTCATAATAAGAAATTACCTAGACTGATTCAATGCCATAATGCAAACCCTTTAGATTGCAAAACAAAATTTGTCATGCAAAATTCTAGAAATGTCTAAAATAGTAAGAGATGTCTAGAACCTTCTTTTCTAGGTATTAGTATGATAGAATTGATTTCTATACACATATGTATATGTAGAGTTTTAGGAGCAGGTACATAGCCCGCGGCTTGCAATGCCATTTGAGTGGTGAACTGTGTTCAAAATGAATAAAGTATGCATTGGAGAAAATGTATCGAAATAGAAATTCATTAACTGTTTAAAGTAACTAATTATTTTAACTATAATACAATGGTATAACTTAACTATATAAAGTGTTACTAAATAAGATAGATTACTTTGGTAAATGACGCATATGGAGTATCAAATTAAAAGTGTAAGAAGGAAAATGCCGTACTTAATAGTCAGGTATCGCAGTGATGAAAAAAAAACAAGCATAGCGAACAATAATGAACTATCATAACACACATAAAAAAAAATAAAAAAAAAGCATATCGACGAATTGAATACCTCCTTCTTTTGGGAAGTCGGTCAAATATTCGGATTAAATAAAATATATTGAACTTAACTAAAATTATTATTTTCTTATTAACTAATTTAGACGACAATTCTAGTATTGATAATTAATTTGAGAAAACGGTGTTTTTTAATTCATAAGTTATAACTATGAATCTATCGATTCCAACTTTATAAGAACTAAAATCAAAAATCAAAAAGATTCCTGCTTGATTTTATACTACCCATCCCTACTAAATTGTCACATGAGGTATCTTATTTAGACAAACTATAGCGGCAATTTTTTCGCAAATTAAAAAAAAAAACATTTTTTTGTATTTCATTTACAACTAATATTAAATGACCTTGTATAAACAAATAAACCATTCTCCTATGTAAAAGATATCGTAGTCTAAAAGTGATCGTTAACATGAATCTAAAAAAAAACTCTTGCTCAGATATTTGAGAACTATATTATTGGGCCTGAGGGGCGAAGAAAGCTGAGCGTTCGCATAAACCGCGACCCTGTAAAAATAAATAGGGGTTAGCAAGGTCATGTTGAATGTGAAACAGATATATCCTGTGACGAGTAACATCTCACAAGTCGACACAACTGTTACTACTTGCAATCGTTTAAGGGAGCCACTTAGTGTAGTTAATAAGAATAACAACAGAACATTAAAAACAGATTTAACTAGTTTAGGAGAGCTCATCTCTTGTAAAAAAAAGCCAATAAAGATTTTATAATCTAAACTGATATAATAACGCGTAAACACACATTTCTTTGTTCCCTAAGATGTCACCAATCACAGCACATTTTCGAATAAATCTTTTTTTAAAACAAAGTCCTACACTTACGACACGCTTTAGGCTATATATTTTCACGCCGTTAAACTTAAGGGTAAATATTTTAGATAAAAACCCTAATGTGGGAAAGAGACTATAAGTTGTTGCCAACATCAAGGAAGCTAGGTTGCCATGGTTTGACATATGTCATGTCATTTTGACATTTGCAATTGAAAATTTGACAAATGTGAATAATAAAATGAAATTTTTATAATTCCATGCGAGTGAAGTCGAACGTGAACAGCTAGTTTTTAATAAGAGAAGACTACTTAACTGAAAATCGACTTAATTCCTTTAGATTAGTACGATTTTAACTGATTTCTAGTGTAGAAAATTAATTATTGTACGCGATTTTTTGGACATTGTAATCCAAAATTATTTAATTCTACTGAAATATATTGAAGTATAATCATTAAAGATAGCTAAAAGTATAACAATATGCTTATGTGATCTATTACTAGAAAACAAAATTATTCTGTATTATTTAATCCTATTAGTGATATAAATAACAGAAGCTCTGTCACCAATCGCTTGTACACAAGCATAACCGCGACAAGAGAACCGCCGTTTAGTGGAAATATTGTGACAGATGGTCGTCTGGAGTTATTTTTGTTTTAGAGGGTGAATTTACGAGTTCCCACTGTGAGGAGTTTGATGTGTCAATTAGCGGAGTACGGTCGAGTACTGCTTTAGGACTAGCATATAACTAAAGCGAATGCGAAGCGAAGATATGAAATTTTCCGAACAGAATTTGAAACAAACGCTTCAATCTGTGGTGCGAACTCTATGTCCTGTTTACGTACATTCTTCAAGCTTTGTTTTGTTCCGGTTCGTTTTAGCGACTGTGTGACGCGGCCTAAAACATGAATTATCGCAATGTGGAACAGACTCGGTTATTTGTCAAAATTGCACTCAACTCTGCCTTCATTTCTATTTTCGCGCGCTTTTAATTCACTTACCACTGTACTAACTGGATTGTAGACAGAATATAATTATAAAAAGTGAACTTACATGAAGAAACAGTCAACAACAAAAGATATTATTTGTTAGATATAGTGTGGCGGATAGATGTTTATTCGATTCCCAATAACTGGTGATTCGATTAATGACCGACAGATGGAGTTAGGAGAACGTATTTCTCGATCCTAACGAAATATTTGATCCTAGTTAATCCAATTAGGGCCACAACTCGTTATTGCGCTGGCGTGGACTAGGCGAGTTCGAAAAGAAATCGATTCAATTTCAATTGATTCACTCGGATAACGCAAGAATCGAATACGTCGAAAGTTTCTAGTTAAGGTAAAGTACGTATAGAAATTATTCATCATAAAACTCCAAAAGTCATTAATTTGAGCTTGAAATTAAATTGATGAAAGACAGTCTCTTTAATCTACGTTACCCTTAGTAAGAGATATCGACACTAAGTGGAGCAGTAAATAATATTTGTAGGTTTTCACTTAGAGTTACACGGTAAGTTAGTCTCGTGTCTGGGTTTGGGCGGAATATTAATAAGCTGGTCCAGACTGCCTCGGGTTGTGTCCCATGTGACCGCTAGCCCTTACCATTGCCTTTGTTCTTAACCAAATAAGAATATAAAACATTCTAACCATTGATTTTTAAAGAAAACAGCAACCGGTAACCGTCTAAAGTAAACAAATTTATTATAGACACAATATAATGCTACTTAAGGAATATTTGTAGGATATCTGAATAATTTAAAAAGAATTGTATTTGTTAATTTTGGCCCTGATTATGGAATTTTTTTTTTTTAAATCAGCGACCCGAAGTGGGTCTTGGCTTCCGACACGAGAGAGCGCCAGCGTCGTCTGTCCTGCGTCGTCGATATTTCTCCACGTAAATAAAAAAACTTAAAGGGTTAATAAATAAACAACTGGTCTTGCTTGGCCTAAAAATACAGAAAATTAAGCTTTATAATTTTATGATTAAAGTATAAAATGCAAACCAGAATTTGATAATAGTAACAAGCGATTTAAAAACGGTGAACAATGGTTGTAACTCATAGCTTTAAGCAGAGCGCAGCAAAATTCAACTATCCCAGTGTTTAACGTGGTTGCTTGCCCCCACCGGCTAGGGACGTGTCCGTCGCTTGTATTAAATATTTTCATAGTAAAAGGTATTTCAATTAGTCGTCGGAGAATTCATGCAATTTAAATTTATGAATTCAATTTCGTAGATTTAATTTATTTAATTCGTTTACAGCGCTTCTGCGGAGTTTAGTAACTATTGTAGGAATATGTCAAGCGTTAGATTTTTTTTTATTCTTCTTTTAACAATACAAGTAATTAAATCTAGTTTAATATAAAAAACACTAAATAAACATTATTGGTTTTTCACTAGCGTTTCAGTGGCTTGTTTTTTTTGTGTTATACATTAATTAAATTTGTTAAAACAAGAAAGCTAATATTTTATTAACGGCTTAATAATCGAAATACGAAACGAATCTTAAACTCTTTACTTTGTTTGCTTTTATAATATGACATGCGTCAAATTAAATTGTGATTAGGAGTTTTAGTAGGACTTATAATTTAAGACGCTCTTTCAGAATTGGTCACCTTAAGTCGCGTTTACGAACAAATTACATCTTTTACGTAATTTGACATCTTATCGGTAGAAGAAATCTCATTACAGCGAAATTATTAAGAAGTTGCGATTTATCAAACACACCTTCGAGTTATATCGCGAAGCAATCTTTCTGAAGGTTGAAAGTAAAAAAAACGTTGAATTTCTTACAGTATGAGAGTAATAAATAAGAGGCACGGGCGAACGTTGCGTCATTCCGCCGCCGAGATTATAAAGTGGCTTATTCTGGTACCTAAATACGATCCAACTACGATAATGAATATTTAAAAAAACTAACCTTAATTTTCCGTTATAACATTGTTATTAATTAAATTTCACCACTGCGCAGTATACTATAAAGAGCACCAGAAAGTAATATCTATGAGTATAAACATTTCAATATAACAGAATTGAATCAGAGTTTTAAACTACAATAAAAGAAAAGTAAAAATTTTTTGCATAAAAGCTATATTTATTAACTTGTATATAGTTATTATGTATATTTATTCACGTTTTATTTAAATATATTTTTGTAACTTTGTAACCTGTGGCTAAGGAAATAGTTATCACAGAATAAGGATGTGAATCTCAATTTGTCGGCGCAGACGTTTGGGCGCTCTCCGCAGGAAATGAGCGCATTTGTCTTACCTGTGCGGAGTATGGCCATGAAATAAGCGTATAGATATCAATTGGATCTAAAAGAGAAAAATAAAACAAAGTAGAGTTTGGAATATTAAATTTTTACCGTTCCAAATATTAAAATATTCCATTTATTTGCTGTATCAATATTAAAAAATGGTATTTTATTAAACTTCTCGTCCAAATACAGATAAAAGAGGTTCTAATTTTCTCGTATAATCGTTAAAAATGCCAATAAAACCGTACAGCGATGTTAATTATCCGCTTTTGCAACAGCCACAGTAACATATAACCTGTAAATTCATAAATTCACTTACCAACATTTATGAATATTAATAATTAACGAGGTCGCAGCCCTAATTTCCATATCACTTGGTCGGTGAGTCTGATGGTGGTTGTCACACTTCACACGTAAATATTGTAATAATTCTTGTAGGCAACCCTACTAGTTTTATACATTTTTAATTTCATAAATATCTTATTTAGAAATAACCTACTATATTTATATTAACAGATATGAAAACTTTGTAAAAAAAAACTTTTTCTTTTTCAGATCGACACCACGACTCGTTGGTTCTGACGCCTCATATAAATTGAGTCAATGTGAAATAGAAGCTCTAAATGCTGTAAGTAATTGAATAATCACGATCAACATATATACGAGTACTAATAATATAGAGAGGATAGTTTTGTATGTAGTGAAATAACTCAAAAACTACTAGGCCGATTTTAAAAATTCTTTCTCCGTTTGAAAGGTAATATATCTGTGAGCAACAAACGACATGTTTTTTTTTTATATTATTGACGCGAACAACTTGTAACTTAATAAAATTGTAATTATAACTTAGTTTATTGCCTATTATAATAATACGTCTTACTTCTTATTAATATAAATGCAAAGGTTTGGATGGATGTTTGTTATAGTGTACCGCATTAACGGCGGAACGGATCTTAATGAAATTTGGCATAGATGTAGAGCTAAGTCTTAAAGAACACATGGGCTACTTACTTTTGTTTTTAAATTACACATGTAAAGAGTCATGTCCGAAAGCTAGTGTTATAAAAGTTCTATAATTGTGAAGGATTGGATAGGCATCAATATTTGTAAATTTATCTACCTAACTACAAGTAAAAAAGATTCCCGTAGGATAGATTGCCTTTTGCATGAAAAAAAAATGCGAACGAAGTCACGGGAAATATCTAGTACATTAATGCGTCATAGTAAATTCTTAATATAAATTTAACATTTGGAATAACAATGGCATCCGTATTACGTGATACATAATTAAATATCGTTATACGGAATTATTGTAATAATTATATTAGAGAAGCTCGTTAGAGGATTGAAGTGGATACAGAACAAACATAGTTATCTCTAGGGATTATTGCGTAAGATAAACATAACGTATCAATGGAGACGTATCTCGTATTATTTATTAATATACAAACGATAGATATATGTATAATTGAATTAAGACGATTTTCTATTTGGGATAATCCCTTATACGAATTACAAATATCGCGGAAAACCAAGCTGTAATATCACCTGGTTACATCAGAAGTATCTGTTATCACCGGAGAGAAAGGATGACACTTTTAAACCTGAAGGTTCGACGATGTAAGTTGAGGTTATGGTAAAAAGCAAGGACCATATTATAGCCGCGAATTCATCGTATAATTAAAATGGTTTCTTTGAAATGCATGATGCATGCATTGATTTTTTATTGCTTGTTTTTGTTAAGTAAAAGTGATTTTTACAAGAAATAATTAAAAGCAAGTGTAATGTACCTGATATATTAAGGGTGTGCATCTTTCGCCAATAAACTGTTTTGGCAGTTTGGCGAAATAATTTATATGACGTAAATTTTATGTTTTAATTAAATAAATAAATAAAAAATAATAACAGACAGTTGTTTACGTTTTTAAATTGATTTTGTGCCCCATTGAGTTACCTCAGAGCCTCTTAGATACAATAATAGACCACAGACTATAATCTCTTGTATTCCAAGTGTACTCGGACTGACATAATCCAGTTAACAGTTTTCGGAAGTTGTTGAATTATAATTACACAAGTCAGTTAACACGAGCGTATCATAGACGTGAAGTTTGTCAGCTGTGTAACGCATTGTAGTCCCTTGTCAGTGCCGTACGCATATTTGATGACAAGACAACTTTGGTAATAGAGTTGGCTGAAGTATGTGCCATACCCTTACCTCACAATAATTTAATTAAAAATTGATAAATCCAACGATTTTGAAATAGAATTTGGTTTATTGTTATGTAAAATAAAAAAAAATATTATTAAATCAATTAAGTTACAAATCAATCAGTTGTAGGGACTTCCTTTTAAGTAACCAATAGGCACTTGTGTTAGGAAGTAAAATATCATTTAAATTGTAAATTGATCAAAACCTACATAGTGCCTACAAATTAAGTTATTTTTTATACAAGTTGAGGGCTTTTAATACTCAAGCATAACTCACGCCACAGGCGCCCTCTAGTTAGTTGTGTTTATAAAATATAATTCCTATTTGAAGCCAACAGCCGTAATCCCATTGTTGATTTTAATTAAAAATACGCGGAAGGGTTGTAATGATTCTTCAGATAACAGTTAATATATTGATTGGTTTGTTAACTTAATGAGATACATACCAGCTGTTTTTAAGTATTTATTGTGTACAAAAGTTTAATTCACTTTTGTTTTATGGGAAAATGATGACCTAAAAATGTTCTCTAAATTATTACATGACTAGCTGTTCCCGTGCGACTTCATCCGCATCAATTGCAAATGTCAAAATGACATGACGATGACAAACCATGCAACCTTGCTTCCTTGATGTTGGCAGCAACTTATGTTCTCTTTCCCACATTAGGGTTTTTATCCAAAATATTTACCCTCCTAAGTTTAATGGCGTGAAAATATATAGCCTAAAGCGTGACGTAAGTGTAGGGCTATTTAATAAAAAAAAATATTCAAAAATATGCTGTAATCCTGACATCTTAGACAACAAAGAAGTGTGTGTTTACGCTTTATTATAATAGTATAGATTAACCTTTGTTTAATGTTTTCAAATAGACGCTCATTATAACAGAGGATAAATCTTCCAAGGTTCTTTAAGACAAAAACAAATGTCTAAAAGATCTCTCTCCTTTCTTAAATTCTTCAATGAATAGGTTACTTAAGGTTACTTTCTGACTTCAGCTAGATCTTACGTAATAGCAAATAATTAACAGTAATTGCTCCACATCGTCTTAGATGTAATCTGACGCCGATTAAATGCATATCTCGTGTGTGGCTGTGGCTTTGTTATTAAGTTCATTGTTAGCGAATTAAGGCGGTTGCCGCGGGTCGCCGCGCAGACCTCCGGCGCCGGACCATCTTTGTGCTAACTCTATTGAAGTCTATTGAGTTTCTGATGATAATTTTCTGTAGAAATATCGCAATTTCATTGTCATTACATTGTTGAGAACAGATAGTTATTTTCTACCTCTTTCACTAGTTTACATGTGATGTCTAAAATTCATCATCGTCATCATCACCAGCTCACTATATGATATTATAGTTCCACACTAAGGGGCTCGAAACCTTTATTATATCTTTCTTTATAACAAAAAACAAAAATGTTGCATTTAATAAAAATAAAAAGCACAATTACAAATTATTTATTAAATGGAGGAGTAAAGCAGAGCTATAGTTTCTTGTATAATTCATCATATTTTAACTTAGATTTTAAATGAATTAGTTATCTTGTATTACAATTGAATAATTCGAAGTAACGCCTCTTTTGTACCCCATAAACTATGGCAACAACGCATATAAGGCGAATGTTCGACGTTACCCAAGCACTCTATCATTTACACATTTCCTTGTACGGAGCCAGTTGCAGTTCTAAAAGCGAATTATGACCGAGTATTAAGCTGTAAGGAAAGGTCTGGTTTCAACATTACGAACGCCCTGGGCGAGATTTCTACCGCACCTCCGGACAAACCCATCCGGAAAAAGGCGTCCGTTTAGGCGTCCGTGGCGCCCATTTATGTCCGGCGCCCTGGGCGGTGACGCCCTCCTTCTCTAACGCCGGTACTGGCTTGTAAGTTCACTATTAATTGATTTGTGATCCATTTTCAGTTGTAACGTTATTAATGCATCGAATATTGGCCGTGTATTTTGTGTGTGTATCTAAAATGTTTGCTATATTTGACTTTGAAGTAATAAAGCTACACACTGCTGGTCCTCTTTATAATATATACGAATATTACAAGGAGGAAAGATTTTTATATTTGGATTTTTGTATATATTGAAATAACTCAAAAACTACTGGTCTCATATCAATAATTCTTGTACAATTAAAAAGCTACGTTATCACTAAGTAACATAGGCTATGTTTTACTATTTCAGACGAAATATATAGACGGAGTCGAAAGTAACAGCTTGTTTTTAAATAGAATGAAATGTTACTAATGTTGAAGATGGTTAGAGTACATCTTACAAAGCTTTATGGAAATATGGTAGATATGAAGTAAGATCATGTTAAAATGTTCCTCTATTTTCATTGTTTCTTGGTTTTTACAAATATTAAACTATTAAAAGTATAGCAAATAACAATTACTACGAAATCTTTTACTCGATTTACAATTATCGCTAGATACAACAATCCAAGACATTGAAAATAAGGTTTAGTTCAAATAAATTAGAATCTAAAGTTCAATGTACCGTGATCTTTCGTCGGTAGGTAACGATGTGGTAACAAATCACGATTATTCATCATATTCCTGCGCAGTTTCCGCAAGAGATGATCTCAAAGGGCGCATAATGAGACTAATTTACGGCAGACCTTCTTATTGTTCACAAACCGCGCCGACTGTTCGATGTTCCTTACCATTATTGCGATCTATGTATAGTTAAAAAAATATATATACTTAATTACTATGTCATGTTTGTTTGTCTTTTGTTATTTCTGATTGTGTTTTCGTGTTGTTAAGAATGAAATGTCTTTTTATTTATTTAGTTCCATAATTACAAATTGCTTGTACAATTATTTAAAGCTAGCTTTCACCCGCGACTCCGATTGCGTGGAATTTAAAAAAAGTACGCAACCTATGTGTTCTTCTAGACTATCCTCTACATCTATGCTGAATTTAATCGAAATCCCTTCAGCTGCTTAGGCTACAAACACTAACAAACATCCATTCATTTAAACTTTCGCATTTATAATATTAGTGCGATGTGCAATTTTCCACAAACATTAATGACATTGACAAATTTAGACCTATCTGCAGGATTTCTTTATTTATGTCATATTAGTTTTTGATGGCGATTCCGTCCTTGTTAAATTAAAAAAAAATCTCTACATCCTTGCAATATTTCATCGACATCCATTCAGCAGTTTAGGTTACAAACTCAACAAACATGCATGTATATAAACATTCCCATTTATAATATTAGTAAGATATTAGTAATACTCTTAATATAACAAACCAGAATGATATTGTACAATAGACAATACAAATATTAAATCAAATAAGCGAGTCCAAACATTAACACCAAATAAAGACAGTCATCCAAAGGGAGATAAATAAATTTACACTCTATTAGGCGGCGGTGATTCAGCAAATGGCACAGAATTAGGGAGCCCGGCGACCCCCGGCGCCAGGCTTATGAGCGAGAATGATGCTTCACTTTGATGTACTGTATAGTATACCTGGACTTGAGAGGCAATCATAAGTCTAGACGGGTTATAATACATTACGCTGTTGATAGTTTATTGAGCAAAATTTTCACATGAACAATGAACCAGGAGTAAAAAGATACTTAACGGAGTAGGTACTTCTCTAAGTACTTAACGGAGTTCGACCACTGTTACTACATTCAGGTTGGCCTTTACTGTTGTCAACTACAAAATTCGCAGACAGTGAGGACTTATCAATAGCTTAGTAAACTTTAGCAATCTTGAGGGTTTCATTATCAATACATTTATGGTAAATATTTCTTGTGTAGTTATTTACATTGTAAGTCGTAAAAGCGAAAATTCGTGAATTTATTCATCAACTAACTTTTGCCTGCGACTCCGTCTGCGTGGATTTAAAAAAGTATGTAGATTACGTGTTCTTGCAGACTATGCTTTACATCTATACCAAGTTTCATTGGGATCCTGTCAGCAGATAAGGTTACCAACTCTAATATTGTCCATCCATCCATTGCATTCCATTTCCATCCATTGTAGGATTATCAATGATTTTTTTTATAATATAAGGTGGCAAACGAGCAAGCGGCCACCTGAATCCACCGAAATGGAAAGCGACCGCTGCCCATAAACATTCCCAATTGCAGATGCGTTGCCTACACTTAATTGACAGAGGAGAAGACGCACTTAAGAGGACATTTCCCCTTCCTATGCGTCTCCTCCACCATCAAATCCACTTTTCCTTCCCATCCTTTCCTATTAAGAAAAAGGTAGAAAGGGAAAGGGACTAAAATTAGGCCTCCGGCACCACATCGTGGTGGTGGTGGTGTGTGGTCGTGGTATTACACTGGGCGAGCCGACCCATTCGTGCGAAGATGTTAAAGCGGGCTCTACCACAGTTAAAATGATAATGTAATATAGGTGAAACAGGTGGAAAATGTCCACCATGTTCAATTGCTTGTCAGAATACTGATGCTGTCACGCTTTAATACACGTTTGACTTTAAAAAAATATATCAAAGGGGAGCCGTTAATGCATCGCGCGAGCAATCTCTAAATCGAGGGGTGCATAATTTATCATCTGGAGGCCACTACCTTCTATCCAACGCTATTTTTATTACATCACACGTTCCTGTGAAGAATGAATTTCAAATGGTGTCGGAAGTTTGTGTTGGGGGAATAAATCCGGTTCCCTTACTAAGGTTACTTCTCACTATTTACTCACTCGATTTGAAAAATGTGAAAAAAGTGAATTAAAAAATTTGATTTTATTTTGTTTGTTTGTTGTTTTTAATAGATTTTTATTCAACTGGAGTTTATTTACTTTATGATAACTTTATTACAGAGAAATAATAAGCCCAATATAAATTTCGTTTTGTGAAGAAATACATATATTTTTAAGTTTACTGTTAAGTTAAGCTATCAATAAGTATTAAAACTTTATCTTTATAACAACGTCGGAGTTTCAATTTCAAACCATTATATTAGTTACTAAAATATTACTTATGGGCTCGTAGTAGGGCCAACAAGTGTTTGACGATTTAATAATCTTGAAAGAAATACACCTAGAGTGTGAATCGACTTGCAGTATGATTTATACATACTTTGAATGATCCCTATTGTACTTAGGGTAAAGAGTTTTGTATAATTTAATATGAATTTATTTATGAAAGTAAATTACATTTTAAACACTAAAATATTAGTGAACACAATTAGTCAACATAATTTTATCATCTAGTCTTCTAATTTTACTGGAAATTTCAACGAAAAGATTTAGATAAAGCGAAGTTAAGTTCAACAAATAAAATTAAATATCTTCCACAAAAGCCTTTAGACGGAATCATTACAGTTCAACCAATAAAACTCGTTAAAGACATCGGAAGAAAATCAAACGACTTGGAGGAAGGCGCATTTGAAAACGGTTATCTTTGCTATGAACTAACTTAACGTATTTTGTAAAGGTTAAAATTTATAATTTTTTTTTCAAACCCCGTATAAAACAATCCTTTTGAATCATGGTTCAGAATCAATAGAGCGTTTACAAGTACATTTGAGGTACGTAAGTACATCGGTTTGTAGAGGACCGGATATAGAAGTGCGTGTTGCAAGCCTGGGGGAGCAAAAATTAATAAGAGGAAACGCGATTTTAACGACTGCCAGACAAATTGATGCGGAACGATCATTTGTTATGTTCGAGACGAGAGGGATTATTCTGGTTAGATCGCGATGTACGCATAACACTATGCTGTTTCATATAAGTTACTTCCAGCGCGAGTTGTTAGCTTTGACACTAATATTAAGCATCCATGGTGAAACATTGACTGCTGAATTACGTTATTTTTGTTGTGTAATATTACTACAAATTGTCCCTTTACTAACATAATTAATTTAACTACTTAAGCCTTTTACAAAACATATGAGTAACTTTGTGTAGTTTGTCTACTCGTTTCACGATCGTTTTCGTTTCTAGAATAAGCCCTCAATTTGTTACAGCTGGCCCCACCCTCGCTAGTGTGAACTAGGACCGACTCAAAACAATATCGCAGACATCTGCTCATTGACAAGAAAACAATTTAACAGCAGCTAACGGTTCCCTAAGGATAAACCTGGTTCATTTTGAGAAATAATTGATGACACAGAAGCGACTTCTGTCATCTTTAATTTGGTATTTTTGGTGAATTCTCATCTATTACTTGGAACGTATTTAATACAACAATGCTTTGTAGAATGCAGTTCTTTTCTTGATTATTTAGGATTTCATAGAAGAATTTTAACAACAAATGCTAAATCCTTTAGTCAATTCGTTGGACTCAAAAATTTTACATGACATTCAGAATTCTAGAGTCTCTTTCGCATTAAAGTCTGTAGATTTCTATAGCGGCGAGTGCGTATTCAATCGATAAATAATAGTGTCGTGTTGGAGAGTTGTTGAGAGGCCGAAGAAGAGAGGCCGATAAAAGTCGCGAGGGCTGGTGACAGCGGCGCGGCGCGGGGCCCTTTGTGCGGTAATGACGTGCGCGCATCGCTCACCGCACTTATTAGTGTGGTACCACATACTAAAGATACTGGATGTGGTATTACAAAATTAAAAAGCATCTGTGTTTTTGCATCTTACATATCAATACAGCCTCAAGTGTAAGCTCACCTTGTAGTACTCTTTATAAATGTATATCTGATATCATTAAAATTCTTGTCTGTTATTTATACTTTAGGTCGATTTGTTTGTTTGTTTGCATAGTGCATTTTTAACTTTCTACCTTTTTTAATTTCGTCAGGTAAAAGAACAAATAATTTGTTTTTTGTTTTTAAGTCATGTCGCTTCCAGTGACTCTATGATAGTGATGTACAATCACCTAGACAAATTCACCCTCCCGCATTGTCGCTTTGATCTGAAACGCGATGTTTTGGTTTTCGCCAACATAACCGGGTGTTGCTGTAATATCGATGTGGGTTTCAATTCGAGTCCTCTTCACGCGTTACATATCTTTACACCTCTACACTTCTTATGTTTGCCTGGTACTTGGATATGGTTTATGAAATATTCAATGAGTTTTGCAACGTTTTTTAAATTGCAGTCAAATGACGTGTTTGGAATGTTTTAGTAGATTTTAAAGTTTTTTTTTAAGATTATTTTTTTATGAAAATAATTTGTAATTATTTGTAGAAGCCCTAATGTAAAGAATATAAAGTATTTAGTAAGAATTTTAATCCAAGAAACATTCCGAAAAAAGGGAGAGCAGTTTTCTATAAAAGTGTTTCGAATTGTATTTCGTGACAAATACGTTACATTAGATTTCAATTTGAACCGGTAAGAAAAACCAATATTGTTGACAGGTGCGGATATGAGTTTTAAATCACACAATTTTCTCCGCACGGAGATAGCTACGGAATTCTGAGAACTGAGATCACCCTACTACATTTTTAGCTGTGCATGTTTTTATCTCAAATACAAATTTTGAGAATAAGAGTTCATAAATGTTAATTGTTGCCGGATATGTAGCAGCTTTACAGGAAGAAATCTGTCTCTCTCTTTTACTCTTCCTAAGGTGCATTTTTCTTCTCTCTCATGTAACAAATATATGAACGTGACACCTCGTAGCCTTTATATTTTTTCAATTCCATACTAATAATGTATTATGAAGATGTATCTCAATAATTATACTAAATCGCCGTCATTCGTCCCCTCCCCGGGCAGCAGAGATGAACGTGGATGGTTTTTTATTTGATTTCGCATCCAATTTGCCGCCCGCGCGCCGCGAATGATTCGCCCACGCGGAATGATGCGAATTATTACTTACGTATCGTTGAAAATCATATGTACTTTTAGTTTTTAATATATTCGGTAGTCTAATACGTACATATATAATTATTTTCAAAGCAGTGCTAAGAAAAAAAATAAGACGGCATTACACTAGTCGAAAAAATTAGCTGCGATTTAAAAATATAAGGCCGTTTATACTATATCGCAGTTTAAAGCTAGATAAAACATTCTGTGTAGAGGAGCGTTGGATTAATTGGCGTTGCCGAAACTGCGGGCACGACACGTTTCCAATTTTCCAGTAATCCCACGGAGGCTGCCTGTGACGTCCTTCACCGGCTAACACGAGTGCGGTCACTATTGACTGTTTATGACGTCACAATACTTTAGACAAGGATTGATTTAGGTGACAACACTGTGTTGTGTCTGTTGTGTGAATTTGAAGTAATATGTGAACGTATATTTAACTTTGCATGGTCATTGTTTTGTGTAATTTATTATATTTTTTAACATTTTGATTCATTACTGCAACTAGTACTGTACTGTACTGTACTACAGTACAGTTAGAGTACTAGTTGTAGTGTACTGTACTGTAAATAATGGTTGTTTGTCTACTTAAAAATTGCTGTAACGAAACTAGTAAACAGTGCTAATACAAAAAATGTAAATAAAAGTACCATATGCATGATATTGATATGAAAGTAATTTTTTCTTATCGGATAATCCCTGAATAACGAGTCGTTTGCATTAAATTCTCACCCTCGGTACAGTCCACGCGTTTTCCACATTCAGGATTAGCGCACACGCGGCTGACTGTACTTATCGGGGTGAACACCTGAGCCACAATTAACTAACGTATTGTATAAAAAGGGCGCACAGATGGCGTTATTACCAAACGAAAAGTTTTAATAATTCTTGAAGTTAATCTACCAACTAGTCACCGATTTATTTCTAATGGTAACATACTGCTGCTGTATTGGACAAATTGTCTTTTTAAATTGTATTATTATAAGGTTCATATGGAACATTTTAATTAAAAGTATAGTATAGATATTTTAAATATAAAGCTGGGAATAAAAATAATAACATTAACATATTTTGTTAGACACGAGCTAATTCTCATATTATAAATCATCACTTACATAAATGAAACGCAAATGTCAACAAAAGTCTATTCGAAAGACCGCTTTTACGTATCTATAGTCATATTATAAAGTAGAAAAATTTGCATTTTTGTATTTTTGTAAGTATTGAAATAACACAAAAACTACTAGGCCGACTTCAAAAATTATTTCCCCATTGAAAGGGTACGTTATAGCAGAATTGCATAGTTATTGTTATTAACTATTTTTTTAACGTGGACTAAGCCGGGAGCAACAGCTATGTGATATAAGAAGGGTTTAAAATAATACAACTCTCAATTTGTTGGGGTTTTTCTTGCGCGTTGTACTTTGGTACATCGCAAAGCAAACAATGATAATATTTTGATCAAAAGGTGAATTTTAATACAGACAAGAGGAATACAAGGACGTGTGTTTGTGTGTGCGTGCGACAGGACAGTGACGGAGCGGGCGGCGCGCGCCGCGTGACAGGTGCGAGCGATTATGACTAGTCGGGGGAAAAATGTGCCATGAATAACTTCCACGCACTACGCTATTGTTATGTGGATGTGACTGTTATTTTTTATTTTCATTAATTATATGCACACTTAAAAATAAGACAGGATACCTACAGATTCTAGATTGTTGAAATTACTTAATTTAATGTTAATTTTTAAATATGGCAACGTTATGTCAATTGTAGAACCGGTTTATAACATGGCGACACTTTTTTTTCCAATACAACTTCGGTCCGTTCTGCTACTATTTTGTTTTAATTGTAATATGTTTAATTTAATTATTTAATTATACCAGTAATTATATCTTGTACATTCCATCCCAATCCATTACAAGATAAACATAAGAATTCGTTTAAATACGAAGAATCATAATATTATCAACAATCTTAATTAACGCACATTATTATAATGTTACACTTTTGGTTAATTATTACTTTAAATTAATATTACTATTCTTACTATGTGTTATTTGAAACATTTTTTTACAATATACGAGTAAATATAATGAATCAACATTCTAGCTTATCCATAACAATCCAACATAGGTGGCCACGGAGTGAAAATAAAAAAATATGTGTTTTCATTACTGGTCGTTTCGTTTACACGCGGAGGCTTTTATTTTCGTCAAACCTGCCGTGAAAACGTTGCCGTGTGCCGACGTTGCGCCGGATTTACGTTCACTCGTCGATTTGACTGATGCGAGTGTAATTGAATTAATACTGACGTATACCTTTAATTTAACGACATACACCAATGCATTATTTATATATTGTTATGTTTATTATCATCAGAATTTGTCTGCCCACAGCTGGACATATTAACAGCCTTACAAAAAACGCGGTATACAGTTAAACTGAGTATAAGCAAAATTTGTATTTATATTTGCTTATACTCAGTTTATTCCTGAATTTAACTTTATACCGCGTTTATTTGTAAGGCTGTAAGAGCACAACCTATGTATAATTTACTAGTTGTTCCCATGCGACTTCATCCGCATGAAATTATAAAAAGTTTATTTTATTATCTACATTTTTTTAGTTCTCGATTACAAATGTCGAAATTATCGTTACCATAAACCTTGCATCCTTAATGTTGGCAACTTGTAGTTTATGGTCCCTTTCCATCCATTTCCATTTATTACGCTTAAAGTTTAATAGCGTGAAAATATGTAGCCTAAAGCGTGTCATAAGTGTGGGGCTTTTTATTAAAGAAGGGATTATTCAAAAATATGGTATGATTGCTGACATCCTACGCCACGAAGTAGTGTGTATTTACGCTTTATTATATTAGTATAGATATAGATTTCGTATTATAACATACCTACTTAAGATTGTAAATAAAGTCATTCAAAAAGTTATATAAAATACCTTTCATTAGCAATTCACCAATATTGCTTTTATGTTTTGTTCTTTGCAACATAATTACAAACGGCTGTATTAACTTTATCCACAATATCTGACATCAAACGATGTGTTTTATCCCTTTTCATTTATGGTCATCTCACACCATTGATTATTTCAGTGATATTTTTTCAATAAACACACGAGCCCCTTCAAAGCCATCAACAGTCCAATTATTCGGATAATCCGTCCGGCTCTTTAAAAGCAATTAATATTCCATTGATCCCCTCCCTTCCCTCAGGCGCAATGACCATCATGACGTCACAACATGGACACCTGGGGCGCTCACCTTTTGTACAATTTTATACAACAGGATCAAACTATTGGCTATCACAGGTATAGGGATGAAATAATAAATTCTTTTTGATGCCTATGTTGATATTAGTAATATTTTTGAGATTTATTTTGTACCAGTTGTTGCTCGTGACTTTGCGTAAAATAATAAAGATATAGTATACGTTAGACACGTAGATTTTAATGGTAAAAGAATTGTTGAAAACGGTCCAGTAGTTAATAAGTTATTTAAATTCATCCAAAATTAAAAAAATACAAATCTTTCCTCTTGGTAACATTATGAAGTATAGATATAAATTTAATTTTGTGTAATGTAATAATTGATGTTTCCGAATAAATAATCTGTAAATCTATTTTTTAACCGGTATGAGTATAAAAAAAATAATAAAAAATTCAGTGAGGTCCTCGACTGGCCACAGACAATAGAGGTAAGCGATTTGGGTTGTATTCGGTGGTCTGTTCGGCCGTGCCCGGACCGAGTGCAGTGCAAACAAACCCTTCGCCCGACCGACCGTTTGCTTTTCCCTTACTAAGCCACAGATCGCCAATATCTACGGTATAAATTAAAGCAATATTAGGCAAAAAAGTCATATTTTAATATCTTTTATAATATTCATGGGGAAGTTCTAGAAAATAAATGTTATTGAATTGTCTAATTTTTATTTTATTGTTGAATTGTTTGTTTAGGTTTTGTTTCGTAATTATAAATCTTTAAGAAACATATCTGTATTTTTTATTCTTACTTTGTGATGTTATTTAGTTTCAACTATCTAATTGGGGTTTAAATACAACCAGCGGCGACCAGAACGTAATAATTTGCACTACACTGCGACATTCACGGAAATAAAATAACTAAAATTTAATTAAATTTGTAAAGTAATAGAACAGTTATCACGTCATCACCATCACCTCGCTAACTGTACATCCCCACTGAGGGTCTCGGAGCCTACCCTAAGTTATCACACAATTGTGATTGAAATGTTTCAGAACCTAATCAGTTACCAGAACCAATTAAAAAAAATAACATTTACCTACAGTGCGCCGAAATCCAATACAAAAAATCTCAACACATGCAACCGAAGACGTTGAAATATCGTTCAATATAACGAAACAGCATCTAATGCATCAGACGGAGGGGATTAAGATGTCGGCACATAATTTTTCAATTTGCCCAGTTAAAACGCGTTTAGGAGATTGATTAATAAATCTCCCGCTCATAGGGGGAGTGTGATCTAGTTAACGTTCCCGCGACCGACCCTTGCATTCCGAGAAACCAAAACGATCGGGGGCATATTATAACAAATATTTGCACAACATATTCGGTCCCGTATATCACAGATCCTAAACAGTATACAAGAATCAGTGTTTGGAACATGTAAGTTTTTAATTTTTATGCCTTGGTTAGGATTTATTAGAACAAGTAATAATATTCCATTAACTTGTCATTAATATTAAAGTTAATAAAACATGGAATTGTTATTTAAGTACTGAAATATTGACTTTAAATACATCAGGATTATAAAAGGAAATTATGAACAGGCCAAAAATCTTTTCCAACTTACATAATGAGGTAAAAAAGATACCACGAGGTATTTTATCTATACAAATTATATAAAGAAGAATGATTTGTATTTTTTTATGTATTAAAATAACTTAAAAACTACTGAAACGGGGTGATTTCAAAATTTCGTTCAGCGTTGGAAAGATAATTTATGTGTGAGTAACATAGGCTATATTTTTAATTTCAAGCGGACGAGGTCACAAGCAACAGCTAGTATCTCATAAAATGACAAAAGAAAAAATTACAACTTAAATACATAGATTACTTTAAAAGTTAGATTCTAAAAGTTTGTTAACAAAAGCGCCTAACGGATTTTGATCTGCAAAGCGTCAGGCCGTCAGCCCCCATCGCGCCTTGCATTCGTTTTGATCCACGAATGTTTAATCTGCGACAGTGTTTAATTAAGCTGAGTTTGTCTTGTTGATTGTGTTCGCGCCAATTATAAGTTCCCGCGTATGCCCTTGACGTTGATTTGTTAAACGCCCCTAGGACTTACGCGACTTTGCAAACTTTTACACTGCATTGTTACCCTTCGGTAAAATTTAAATCTATACATATTTCATAAAATATAGATGATATCATTTGAATCGAATGTCTTGCATTACATATTCAAGTTTGTTGTCCTCCTTCTGGAATACGAAATAAGCAATTAAAAACATACTTTTTTCTAAGTATATTGTATCGTATCGAAATTAAATAAAGTTTTCTTATTTCTTCGATTTATTTACAGTAATGTAACATTAATGAAAATAAATACAGTAGTTATATTAATTAAACGATTTTCTATCTGGTTTCTTTGATGCGCTTGCCACATAATATTTATCTTAGCAGAGAAATTAGGTAGAGTAAATAGGAGGGGAGACCGCGACGAAGTTTGTAGGAAACTTGTTCATAACTACGAATAGGTAATAAATTGGAAGGAATCGCAGACGCGATATGTTTAATGTGGGTGCTTAATGTGTTTTCGTAAACAGTTTAACAGTTTTTTAGAAGTTGCTAAAGCAAAACCTCTAAACAGCCAATGATTTACGAACTTATTTTGATATGATGTGCTTTTATTATTGGTCCTTGCTTATAAGTTTCTAATATTAATGCCATTTTTACCTTTATAGTTTTGAGGTCGTTACTAATACCTGAATCTTAGACTAAATCCTTAAGCCGAACATTGTTTCCTTATGTATTAATAATGTGATTCATACCTTCAGTTTCAACATGACAAATTTATACTTAATCTGTTTTTTGTTTGTTATCTGTGTATAGTCTGTAATCTATGTTCCTAATTATATTATCAGTGGTTTTATTAAAAGACCATTCTCCGCATTTTCTTATTCTTTGACACGGTGAGATGCTTTTGCAAAAACTATAACTCCTAATTGATTGACGACCTCGTGATTAGTTAGAGGTTGGAGGGTAGGAATATACGAATAATAATAATGGACATATTTCTTAATTACTTATGTACAATGTTTAAGAAATAAGCCAAATTTGAAGTCTCATTATGAACTCGTTTCTATTAAATTTTTGATACAAAAAAGACAAATAAACAAAGCAGAAGACATAATAGCTAAAAAGAGTCTCTAAAGTTCGTATTCATAGCAAAAAAACCGCTCTATAACAAAATTTCAGAGCGATACTCTAATAGTTTTTACTAGAATTCGACTGTACAAAGCTAATGGACTCTTTTCTTCAGCATAATAGTCACATCTACTATTTCCACTGACGTATTCTTTGTCATAGAAGTAGCAGTAGTACGTCCATCGCGCGGCTTTTCTCTTTGTGGAAGCAGGGTCTTATTTTCAAGTTGACCGTAAGCTGATTATACCGTTGGAGCTTATTAAAGAGAAACCACAGTGCTCTTTGCCGTCAATTATTTTCATTTAGCAAAGACTGAAGTACAGTTTGATCCTATTATAGAGTTCGGAGATGAAATGTTCTGTTGCTTTCGTGAATGTTTCTCCAAATTAGTATGTGAAGAGATACTTTAAAAGCATAAAGAATTCATTTTCTCTCGTATATATTCGTAATATTCATCTTAACTTTTGTAGGTATAGATTACAAATATCTTTCAAGTTGTACAATTTTGTACTTTATAGTAACAACATAAAAACAATTTTTCGATAACTGTACCTGCAGTGTATGGCAACACTGTTGTCTACTGTCATGGCGGCATGCTAGCAGCAG
The DNA here is from genome assembly GCF_000836215.1 of Papilio polytes. Lineage (NCBI taxonomy): Eukaryota > Metazoa > Arthropoda > Insecta > Lepidoptera > Papilionidae > Papilio > Papilio polytes. The sequence continues at coordinate 1,138,887 of NW_013527026.1, read as the reverse complement.
TTTTATCCGAGCCACCGACGGGAGCGGACGTCATCGGCATACAGTACCCAAATGTATAATTTACGATCATACAATACAAACTATCCTAACATTTACCACATAAATTATTAATAAATCAACACACGATCAAGACATCATATTAATCTGGGAAAAAGTCTTAGTAAATACTCCCCAACCCCTTAGTATGCGTCTTTCGCGTCTCACTCTAATCCATACATTCTTACACGAGTAAAGGGACGAAAGATTTTTGGTCCGACTTAAACAATGATGCAGCAATATGGCTATTTACGAGAACAAGAGTGGCCTGTTTCAATATAAATCAAGGGAATATTGGTTTTCATAGTTCGCGATAAAGAGTGGTAAATAATTTTAACTTAGTTTAGGTTAAAAAAAAACTAATTTAGCGCAAGTATAGTCTATTTTCTTTTTAAGGTAAATTGAGCTGTATTGGTCAGTTAGACCTTAAGAATTTATTTTCCTTAAATCTCAACTAAGGGTTTACCTAAAGAAATAAATACCAATATTAATGAACCTTTTATGACCCAGGGTATGTTATTAAATTGTAAAAACATGAAGTGTAGCGTATAATTGCAGAATCCAATACTATCATAAAAGTTACAACGCGAGATGGCGTGACTGTCGCAATCTTAAAATTTCTTTCCACCTCATCGGTCATAAAACCTCTTATGATACTGGACTAAGATTAAACATCCAAAGAGGCGAATCTGTACTAATATTATAAGGGAAATATTTGTATGAGATAAACTCAAAAACTGTTTGACGGATTCCAAACATTATTTTACCACAAGAAAGGTATATTGTCACTGAGTAAAATAGACTACATTTATAATCAGTTTTTTTTACTTCTATGCAAGAATTTAAAAAAAAACTCTTTAAAAGAAAAGAGTTAGCTGTACCTTTTGAACATGTTTTATAGCAGTGGAAACCCACGATCAAAAAGTAAAAGAACAAAAGTAGCTTTTTTAATATACCATAAATCATTTTTTTCTTTATCAGCGAAATATAAAAATATTTTTTCAATGCGTTGTAACACCTGTGTATTAGGGGACTGTGACGTCATATAAGGGTCACATTTCTTTTTGAGAGAAAAAACTAACGGTATTGAAAGGTTTACTTGTTTCAATGTATTTAATTCTAAAACAAAAAGATTTTATTTCAACTTATTTGTAACTTAGAGACAAAGATTACAATAAACTATCTTTTGCCCTCGACTCCGTCCTTGCGGAATTAAAAAAGTAAACAGTCTACAAATGTTTAAAATTCCACAAGATTTGTTAAGTCGTTTCCGACATACGCAGTAACAAACTTTCGCATTTATAATATTAGTATGATATGACGTGATACTGAAATCTAAAAAAAAAAATTAGTTTAGTAGTCGTTTTTTTATTTACGTCAAAAAAGTTATAATATACTGCAGTACAATATTTTATTCTTTGACCGCAACGATTCTATAAGCATTAATTCAATCCACCTTTTATTACACCGTAAAAGTGCACTTTCCTCGCTTTAAGGATTTTTCATATTCGGTGTTTCTTGTCCGTGCTCTGTAATAAAAGAAATCACTTAAAAATTGCAGCTGGGAGAGGATAGTCGGGGGTTGATTTCTTACGACTCGTGACACATGGCTCCACAGAATGTTCTTTCTTTTATATTAAAAGACTTTCATTAATTTACTAATATTACCTGAATCATTCAAAGTAAAGTGAAGGCTTGTGCTAGGACATGGAAATGTCAAGAGTCTATCAAATCAACCACGTGATCGGAAATACATTAGGCTATTGAGGATTGTAATGTTTGAAAAGTAATTCTCGGTTAAAATTCATCATAAATATATCAAAATCAATAAAACGTATTCAGTCCATTAATTAGTTGTTGAGGCATAATATTAATTTAAACAGCAATGTGTCACACAATCGAAGGAAAAACAACAGGATCGCGAAGGGAGCGCCAAAATCTGGATGTTCACTACAGGGGTCGTTCTATTGCTGCTTGTCGAGCAGTGGAAGATTAATACTTCGCTTCCTTTGTGTTGCCTTAACAAATAGCGGGCGACGGGGACGACGAAAGTTTGCCCTTGAAGGCAATGTACAGTCACGTGCACATTTCGGAACCTTAAGCTGTTGTGTTAACGCTGACATCGTAACAAGAGCTTTACGTCCAGCATTGTACCCTGTACCTTGTAAAGCCTATTCATCATTATTTCAGATTACGCATACATCTTGTGCCTACGCGATCTGTTTGCATGTGAATTTGTAATGTATTGGATTCCATAAAAGCTTCACCTCAGTAAACCCTTTTATCTTTATACTCTGCAATGTTGTTCAACATAACATGTTTTATACTCATGCTTATATTATAAATGTCAAATTTTAGATAGATAGTTGTTAGACGTATGTACTTCCAAAACGGATTGATGGATCTCGGGGCTTCTTGGTACAGATGTGTATAGTCTAAAAGAACACATAAAGTACTATTACTTGCTATTTCCACTCGGAGAAAGTCGAGACCAAAAGCTAGTATTTTAAAATGAATAAACTGTATCCTAAAAGTATCAATGACGATTTCTTTCTTAATTCTTAACAAAGTAAAATAGAGATTGTAAAACGTTAATCTGCAAAAAATCACCCTCCTTAAAAATTACCTTAGGAGTAAATATAGGACAGTGCGGGGCCTCAACTTCCGTAGGGACCCTATGTCAATATCAGGGGTTCGCTGGAAACAACACATCAAACATTACAACACAAAGACGCCTTGAATATTGCTGATGAGTTATGAAGCAGGTGTTTTAGATGTTATCTCTGTCGTTAATTTTAGATGTCGAAAATGACAGTCATGTTGATTAAAATAAAAAGTAAATTATATAGACGAACACAAAAACTTGTCAATGCGAAAGTTTAGATGGATAGATTTTAATTATTATCTCAATTAATGGATTTCGATTAAATGTTGCAAAGATGTAGAAGTCTGAAAGAACACATAGGCTACTTACTATTTTTTAACATAACTTTTACTACATATGTTAGTTTTAACGTTAGTTGCGGAATTACGCATCCCCGGACTTCTTATATGTTTTGTAAAATATTTGACCTCGTTAAAGCAGAGTGCAAATGACGTAATACATTCATTAATTAGCAAGCAAGTGCATGCAGTTTCATGTTAATGCGCCCCTCGCGTGATGCCATACATCTCGGAGAAATGTTATGGCGATTAGACATAGACGATTTTGTAACACGGATTTACTTAATTAATAGTTTCTTTTTAAGGCACGAATTACCTTTGTAATGCCTCACTTTGGAATAGGTGAGCTAGAATTATGTAATAGGGCCTTAATGGTGGTACACGACCTCTCGGCTCGACTGCCGAAATACAACTGACTCCAGACGACACGTGAAGGCAGAGACAATAACAAGGCATAGTCAATACAGTAGCTGTATTCAATACCCTATATTTAGTCAATACACCATCTCCTTATAATCCTTACAATAATTATACAGGATGCGATGCGAATGGAACGAATCTATGTGAATAGTCTAGTCTAGTCTGTGTTGCTTCGTATTTGCGTAATCTTTGACATGTATTGTTTGACATAACACACCTTATATGGTCCTCAAAAGCGGACCTTTGCTTGGAGCGTTATTCGGTGCGCTTTTGGCATTCCGATTCAAGGGCGCCCGAGAGGGTCGGCCTTTGATCGGCAACTATTGTACGGTAGTTTGCATCGAGTATAATGGCGGATGCAATATTTTGAATGGCGGTGGAAACAGTCTTCTAAGAGTTTTATTACTTCTCGGTTTTACATCTTCCTTTCGTCTTCTTCTTCTTACCTTCTTTCACTCCCATCGAACTTAAACTAATCGTAGATAAGTCATCATCCAAGTTATCATTTAAGATTAGTGTATCTTAGTAAAGTACATCGAAGTTTTGTACATAAAGTTATGTGACGTCAATATCTACTCGAGTAATATAGCGACGGATAGAAACTCCGTTTGTTCGTTATAGTTAAAACCACTACTCGAATGCTGGCAACTGCAAATTATTTGTTCCTTGTTAAAATTTGTGACATTTTAAGTAAGTTTAAATCTTATTTTTATTATATGGACATAATTCAGTTTCATATTGTTTCAAGAGTAAATGTAAAACAATTTTGAACAAATAGTATCAGTACGTGCTAAAGTTTTTTTTTAATTAACAACGCAAATACATAAGTAAAGGCTTACTAGAAAGTCAGTAGGAAATCTATACCAACGATTTAAGCTACTCAAAAAATTTTGCCGTCTTATTTAAAAAAATATTTTACTCTTGCAACGCTTGTTGTGAAGCAAAGTGGTCTAATTGTTGCCACTTCGATTTGTTTTAAGTCTTCTTAACTCTGTACTGCGCATACTTTTATTGAATATCAGAATTCCGATTTACCATTACACTATACCATGTTTTACAACGGAATACGTATTAGAAAGATATAAAATGTACGCTTTTATAATTGCCTTTAATTATAAAACGAACTTTAATAATAATAATAGCCAAATATTTATGTAAGTTACGCTAAGGAGACACTTAAGTACTGCCAAGGGTATTAATTTTATATGTTGATACAATAATATCAGATACGTGATAAATTACACCAACTTGTGGTAAAAATCAGATTTCCAATGAGTTGGTTAAAGCCAGAGAAGGGGCTCGTCAAATAGAGAAAAATGTCCAGACTTTTGACTTAAATTCTCACATGTTACATTTTCAGAATCACATATTTTAATTTTAATTCTAAATACCTTAATTACTAGATACGTAAAATGAAAACATTAAAGAGCTCTCATTAAACAAACATAAAGATATCTTGTACGCACTATGATGATTTTATTCGATTTCATCGCGGCTCTGAACACACGATGACACTCGTCTTGTGACGTCAGCCAAGCGGTATCACGTGCTCTTTGCTTAAAAGAAGATTATCTGTAAGCATTCTTTAAGTAACGTTTTCATTTAATTGTAATGTATAATTATTTTTATTTAGAGAGCTACTTTTAAGGACATCATCATCATCATCATCATCATCATCATCTTCCTTATCTTTTCCTGCTCCCGTAGTGTCGGCGCACCGGGTTTTCATCCTCCAAATAACTCTATCATCCGTCATCTCAGTCATCACTCCCTTCTTGATCATGTCTCTTTTCACCCAATCTATCCATCTCTTTTTAGGTCTACCTCTATCGGTGTACCCCTCCAAACTAACGTCTTTTAAGAATATGTTTTGGTAAAAGGTGCAAGCTAAACAGTGAATCAAAGGAATTTTAAATCTTACTTCTTACTAATGTTATAAATGCGAAAGTTTAGATGGATGGATGGATATTTGTTAAAGTTTGTGACCTAAACGGCTGAATGGATCTCTCTGAAATTTGCCATAGATGAAGAGCATAGTCTGGAAAAACTTTTTCATAATTCCTTGCGGACGGAGTCGCGGTCGTAAGCTAGTTTTAATTAAAACTACGATAAGCTAACTCTACAACATAATACGTATTGATGTAATTATTTAATGCAGAAGACGTAGACGTAGGCAATCTTGCACAAAGCTTGACTCCTACATAATTCAGTACAGCGTTCACTAAGTGATGTACCGCACATTAGCTGTATCGACGTGTCTAATTATACTAAGGGCAATGAGGTTAAGTGCCGCTTTAGAGGCGGTTTTCTCCCGGACCGAGATTTTCGTGGAATTTAATAATCGTAATAAAATTACGCTGATAAGTAGTCGCTTCCCGTGAACGCAGGGCCGGAATGTGAAATGTCTTAATTAATTTTTTTCCTATCTTATTACTGGACTGCTAAATTGAATTCTATCTGATGAGGAATGTACGAATGGGATTATTAATTTATCGATGATTTTACGTCCTTTGTGTATATTACCACATTTAATATATAATGAACTAGCTTTCGCCCGCGACTCCGTCCGCGTGGAATTAAAATTAAAACAAAAGTGGGTAGCCTATGTGTTATTCCAGACTCTCCTCTACATCTATACCAAATTTTATCGATATCCGTTCAGTTTAGGCTACAAACTCTAACAAACATCCATCCATCTATCCATCCATCCATCTAAACTTTCCCATTTATAAGATTAGTATGAAGTATGATATATTTAAAACAATAGTTTGCTTTTATGATGTTTTAAAAAGCTATTTGTTTCCATGAAAAAATACAGAATGATCAGCTGCTTACAGTTTCTAGAAATCAGGCTAAGAACAATATTAAATTACATAAAAGAAGTACAGGAAAGGCTTGTTAAAGTGAAGATGTAAATATGTTGTCGCCCTCAGGGTATAAACGGATTACATCCGCTCCACTGATTGGGTGTTTAAGTTATGATCTACACTTAGTGCTTAAGTGCAATCTGCAGGTATGAGATAGTACTAGCCTATCTAATTTATTGCTGATTATATCACTGGCATGATTTTCTAGAAATATGTGGATAATGAAGAGAGTATCCACAGATGTTTGAGAGAATTGTTAATGTTAGTTCAAATTTGACAGCTGAAGATGTACGATAGAGTACATTTTGTGTTAATTCTCTTTAGACCAAAGATTACTCTTCTTACTCAAAGACTTACTCAAAGATCTCCCTACGGTGATGTCAATGATGATATTTTTATTAAAAAAATCGCAAAATCCTCAAGCTTTAAGTCTGAAAAGTAGCAGAAAACCAATACTACTTATGTATGTCCCCTATCTATACTATTATAATAAAGCGTAAACACACATTTCTTTGTCGCCTTAGATGTCAGCAATTACAGCATATTTTTGAATATTTCTTTTTTTAATAAAAAGCCCTATACTTACGTCACGCTTTAGGCTAAATATTTTAACGCCATTAAACTTAAGGGGTAAATATTTTAGATAAAAATCCTAATGTAGGAGAGAGACCATAAGTTGCTGCCAACATCAAGAAAGAACGATTGCTAAGCTTTGTCATGTCAAGTCATGTCATTTTGACATTTACTATTGATAATTTGACAAATGTAAACAATAAAATAGAATTTTCATAATTTCACGCGGATGATGCCGCACGGAAACAGCTAGTTAGAAATAATGCAAGACTTGCCAGTATTCCTGGTGGTGATTAAGTCAAGTACATACCACGACCGCAGGCTGCCTTGTTTATAAGGAGCATGTGGTAAATTTGCTTTGTGTTTAAAGTGATGTTAGCCGTCCTCCCGTCCTGTCCGGTGGCGAATGAATTGCGTCCGGTTGCGGAGAGATGTGCTTTATGATAGGGTTCACCTAGAACCTGGAACTGTTATCTGTCGCCTGAAGATTGGATAATGCAGCAAGCTGATAACGATCTTATGTGATGGTGGTTAAAGTTTGATTTCGTATGACGGGTTGAATATGGCTATGGTGGCGTTTATTGGAACGAAATTGATAGCGTCCATGTATTGAGTGTCGATGTTTATTGTATCCTTAAAGTGATTGGATATGTTCGTTTATGTCTTTAGAACCCAATATTAACTAAGAAATTTGATTCCTATAGGTACTTAAAAGACGAGTTCCATAGTTTTACTTTACCAAACAAAAGAATAAATACATTATTAGATATTCCATACGTCTACGAGCTCGTAGCATTAAACTTTGAACTGGTACGTCAAACGCCTTCAATTTAACAGGTCCTTTAGAGACTAAGTAGAGACGGCAATCTAAATGGTACAGTAAAACAGCTTGAGGCAAGAAAGGCTATCAAAGTGGGCATCAACGGGGTAGAGGAGGGGCAGCCTGTTGGTAGATAGAACCTTTGCGTAGCGTCCAGTTAACATTGAGAGAAACGCCACAGGGCGTCAGATAACATCATCGCTTACCATGACGTATGAGGATTATGAAGCTTCTTTTCACTGAATGTAGGGTATTTAGCAACTGTACGACTTCGCAAGTTACGTCTGTTTCTTATAGAAATGTGTATTTCTTCAATAGAGCTGTTTAATAGGTTAATGAAGAAGGTTTTATAATCAGGTTTCATTTATTTATCATCCTGCCCTTGTCTCTACAGTTGGTCAGTATGTGATGCTGTTCCATAAATCTTTATTACATCTGAATTCAGTCGTTTCTTAAGCTTATCCTCTTTTACAAAAATGTTTTATACTTTCTTCGTCTTTTTTCTGACTTCTTAGTCATTATCGTCAAATGTTAATTAATCTATTATTATTAACTTAAATTCATGAAATATTTTTCTGTTATTTAATGTGCACGAAATGTTAAACTCAACTCTTTTTAACAACCATAAAAGTTATATTGAACAGTTTTCAACACTGAACTTGTTCCTAATTTTATACAAACAATTTAAAAATTACTAGAGCATTATTAAATTCGAAACCAAATCATTACACACCACACTGAGTGTGAGAGCAGTTACAGTTGGTATAAACTGTTACCAACACGAGGAACTGAAACTGGGCTTGTGCAACGTTACGGAAACAGTTCGCAATTAGCAAATTTCAACGAGAACGGGTTCAACTCAGGTACGAATCAATTGACGCAAATGAGCTCTGATGTCGGAGTTTGAATATTTTTAGCTGTTAAATTTCTCAACGTGTTTCGAAATGTAATCAAACAGTTTTCGTATTAGAATTCGATCTAGTTGGGATTAGAGGTCTTATCACGAATATTCATGAGAACGGTTTCGTAGCGTCATCTACAAGATTTGTATTAGATTTGTGCAATGAATACGTTCTCGAAATTATGTTATGGAAATATTCGTGATAGACCCTCAGTTGCATAAATAGCCGAATAGCTAAACTACTAAAAGTACAGTAATGTCCAAAATCGTATCGATTTAACCATTACCAACTGACTAAAGAATCTAAGGAATTATTTTATCTTACTAATATTATAAATGCGTAAGTTTAGATGGATGGGTGAATGGATGTTTGTTAGAGTTTGTTGCCTAAACGGATAAAGGGATCTGGATGAAATGTCGCATAGATGTAGAGGATAGTCTGGAAGAACACATGGGATAGTTGCTTTGTTTTTTTTCCGCGCGCACGGAGTCGCGGACGTAAGGTAGTTTAAAATAAATTAACTTAGTATAAGCAGCTAAAGATTTACTTAAGTAAACTTACTCGTTATAAGTTCACGTAAATTAAACCGATTAAAGTCGCTTCAGGTCATGATTTGAGGTGATTTATGGATGTTCAAACATACGACATGACTACATTTAATAGTAAAATATTATCGTAACAAGAGGTGAAAATTCAAGTGAAACTAAGTAGTTTGAAGTTATGGAACTCTGATACCAACTTTACAACTTGCTTCCGAAAATTCCAGATGAAACTCTCTTTAAGTATGGTCCGGCCACTGAAGCCAAACTTCATTTCGTTTCTTTTAAAACTTCTTTTAACTTTATCATATTCAAAATAGTTGACTAGAATAAAGTAAGAAGATTTATAATATTTTTTTACTTTGACAATTATAACATTATATTTTGAACTTCTTTTCTATTTTTACTTTTAATTACACCGTCAGAAGAATCATCATCTCCCCTACCTTATCCTACTCCCGTGGGGTCGTCGCACCTGTTTTTTGTCCGCCACATTTTTTTTTATAACATAAGGTGGCAAACGAGCAAGCGGCCACCTGAATCCGCCAATATGGCGAAGCAACCGCTGCCCATAGACATCCGCAACTGCAGATGCGTTACCCACCCTTATCTGACAGAGGAGGAGACACACATAAAGAGGATATCACCCCTTCCTATGTATCTCCTCCTCCGTCAAATCAACTTCCTCTTTCTATCCTCTCCTTATAAGAAAAGAGTGGTAAAGAGAAAGGGACTTAAATTAGGCCTTCGGCACCACACTCATCAGACGAAACACGGAATTGCTTCCATTTGACGCCTGTCTTCTGTGTGGTCGTGGTATTACACCGGGCGAGCCGGCCCATACGTGCTAAGATGTTAAAGCGGGCACTACCACTGTAGATACATAACCGTCACAACAAACATCACAATATAAATAGCAATAAATTGTAATTTATACTTATTTAAAAAAAAACCAAGTCTGGTACGTTATTTTACGGCATATTTTCTACCATCAAAATGTTACTAATCATAAATTCCGTCTACGTTTGGAAATTAAAGACGCTTAGAGAACATCAAATCCTCAGCTATCTAAATATTAGAGTAACAGCGTAACTCGTCCGGAATTCATATATGAATTGAATTCATGAACAGAAATCTCGGCACGTAAGCCCGCTGTTTGCAAATATTTTACTTTCCTTTGATTTAGTGGATGTATGTTTTGAACTAGAGTATGTTAAAATTATCAACTTAAAGAAAATACGTTGTTCAGTGGTTGAAATTAAAACTTGTATACCAATTTTCGAAAAAAAAAAGTTTTCTTATTTATACATATAAGGACACTAGTTAAAAAAATACTAACGGCCCCACCCAGAGTCATAACAGTTCCTTATATTTATCTTTATATCATAACCTATCTGAGGAATTAGTGGCCACCTGAATTCGCTGAAATAGCGAAGCAACTGCTGCCCATAGACATCTGCAAAAACCGATGGATGCTCATTTATTTGGAAGAGTAGGGGGTAGTAGTGCACAGAAAGAAGATATGTCCCTCTCCTACGCGTCTCTACCTCTGTTAATGAAGAGAGCGCTTAATGAAAATTACTCATAGTGTACTAAGAAACGCCCTTTATTACTATTAAACCACTTTAAGTACTGCAATACTTACGGACGTATTCTGTATAGCTAAAAGCGGTACTAACAATGCAAATGCGGGCACGTGAAACTTTTATCAGTGCGCCTGTCAATCGCACAACGATGTCGAGAGAATTTTACAATGGGGAAAAAGTGTATTCACTTTTGCCACTTTGTAAATTTTCCCGATAACACTATTGTTTTGACTGCGACTGAAGTATTGAGTTATCTCGTTGTGATGTTATATGACATAATTTTCTATACGAAAATATCAAGTTTGTTATCGTAAACCTATACTAATCTGTAACTATATTAATATTATAAAGAGGAAAGATTTGTATTTTTGTATTTATTTAAATTACACAAAAATTACTGGCCCGATTTTGAAAATTCTTTCACCGTTAGAAAGGTAATTTATCTGTGAGTAATATAGGCTATATTTTTAATTTCACATGGGCGAAGTGGCGAGCAAACGTTAGTATATAATAAAGGTTGGCGTAAGTCACCTATGAAAGACTTAGCTTGCGGTTGTACGTAATATGAACTTGTACTCTAAATTTAGTGAGTTACAATATGTCGAGGAAAGCACGCTTGGTACATAATGCTGTTGGACGTCACATTTATGTATGGAACATGTACAGACTAAATAAGTAAGTTATGAAAATTAATAACGTAGAGGTTCGATTACTAAGAAGCAAAATATTACATCACTCTGTGACTCAGATCTGTGAGGATAATTAAGCTCTTTGTCAGCATAATTTATGACTATACTTGATTAAATTATCTTTATAATATACTAGCTGTTAATGCGACTTCGTCCGCAATGAAATAATAAAAAAAGTAAAATATCTGGCCTATGTTACTCGCTGATAACATAGCTTTTTAATGGTGAAAAAAAAAATTAAAATCGACAAGGAATTTTATAAATTATATCAATACATAAAATTTTTTTTTTTCGTCTTTATGGTATAAGTATAGACTAACGACAATAAGTGTTTTTTTACATTGTTAAAATTTTTGAGTTTTTTTTCCGAATGCTATAAATGTGCCTGTAAAAAAATTGTAACAAAAATTATGTTCCAGGTAAAGGCGACCGCACCGAAGATGGACCGTAACGGTTATTTCTTCTACGTAACATCAACGGCTAAGAAAAAGAAAATAAGCTTAATGCAACCGAAGCCTCCGCGAGTGGCTTTCGCTGAAGAAAAACGTCGCCCGGGGGTGGCTGAGAGAGTTTACACCCACGGCAGTGTGGCTCAAACCGCCACTGAGCACGGACGTGGGGACTATATGTCGCAGAGAGGTACCAACGACGCGCCGCGAGCGCGGTTATACACGCAACTAGAAAGTTATCAACCCCGTTATCATACTATACGTGAGAACAGTGATAAGAGAGTGGAAAGTGATATCAGAAGGAAGAAGCGTGATACAAGGATTTCTGCCTATCCACAAGTTCAAAGGTAAGTTTAGATTTGTTTTGAATTTACTTTTAAACTGTCATTATTTTAGCGAAAACCTTGTGTACTTTTAAAGTAAACTTGATGAATTTGGATACTACATTAAAAAGTACACATATTTTCTTTTAATACAGTCAAAAAAACTCTTTTTTTGTGTAGATTTAACAAGTTTTCCCTGTGATATTTTTTTTAACATCAACATGATTACGCGTCGTGTTAGATAAATTAATGTAAACAATATCGTATACACGGATATTGTTAATTTAATATTGCAAGTAACAAATAAGCGAGTACTATTCGCTGTTTTGTTTATCCAGAGCCGAATGTTGAATTCAATACACTGCCGCTGCCATGACCACATTATCAATATTATAACAGCGACTAATCATAGTTTTGTTTGTGTTTATGCAAATGTAATTAAACAACTGATTTTAGGAATTCATAATGGATTCGACTGTATCAATTTGCACGGGAGATTTCAGATTCAAAATGAATATTAATATGATCGTATGTGTTGCAAATGTTGTAGTCAATTTGTCAACTTTGTTAATTTATTATCTAACTAAAGATTTTGATAATCTGACGAATTAACAGTTTGTAAATTATTGGATTCAAGTTGTGAACTATGGCAATTTTGGTTTTAAATTTCCAAGATTTCTGACTACATGATTAAAATAATAACTTGAAAATTAACTTATCAAAAACAAAGGTTTTGTACATCTTGTCATATAAACTAGCTGTTGATCGCGACTCCGTTCATGTGAAATTTAAAAATATAGCCAATGTTACTCTGCGATAAAGTAGCTTTCTAAAAGTGAAAGATTTTTTTTAAATCGGATTAGTAGTTTTTAAGTTATTTCAATACATACAAAAATACAAATCTTTCCTCTGTCCATTTAAAGAGACATTTACATTTTATTTTTTGGTATTCATTGGTTCTGAATCGACTTTCATAATTCTTGCGTCTTTAGAACGTCATGACTGAGTATACCATAGACTACATTTTCAAACAATGGGAAGGATATGGATGTAACAGAAAATATATATAATGTATATTATACGTCATTCAGGCGAAGCTGGGACGAATCCCTAGTTTGTATAAATAAATAGTTTCCGCAAGCTGGTAGAGCTAGTTGGAATATTAACAATTTTACGGTGACACACATGTGAATGTTCTAATGCAATGCAGGTGTTGACTAGTCGTACTAATTGGTGCATGAAATACTCAGTTAAAAGTTCCAATGAGTTATGAAACTATGAACATTGTCTGATTCTCGATGAATTTTTCTTTACAAAGTTATATCGAGTTTGAAAGGTTAAAGTTCCAATGCTTTTCTTTTAAACACTTTTGTTATATTTTTATTGATTTACTTGTAAATGTAGAATAGTTAAAATAATACTGATCTTAACTTTTGTGAAGAATAATTTCTTATTAACTAACTATGGTAGTTAACATTTAACATTTTATTGACCGACTTCCCAAAAAAGGAGGTACTCAATTCGTCTGTATTTTATTATGTGTGTTATACTATAACATCACCATGTCCCTGTCCTTATGCTTCTGTAAGACGTGCCATTTTTTCTTCCTCGAGGTTATTCTATTATGGGCGTCACAGCCATGTTATGCTTTAATAATTCATTACCTCTTATGTTTTCTTCCAATTTGCACAGAATACCTTACCAATATGGCCGTCGTATCGTCGAGCTAATGCAACACCCTTATTTTGACATCCGACTACTATCCGATTATTAACATAACAAGCACAATTACGACATTTTAAAACCATGACATAAATATATTAAAATGATGTTTTGGATCACAATTACAAAGCTTATATCGTTATTTCAAATTATGACAAATGGTACTGATATAGAATACAGAATACGTCAAAATAGTCAAAAAGCTAACACTATCTTCCGTTATCACAGTATCAATCCCTTCTTGATCATGTCACCTTTCACGCAATCCATATATCACATTCTAGATCTAACTATAGCTACTAATAAACATCCTGTATTTTTGTATTCATTATTAGAGTAAAGTTAAAACTTCTAACCGAAAACATCAATCTCATTCCCATAGGATTATCCCAATATAAAAACCACTGAGCTTAAATTAGAACGTAACACAGATTCTGTCTGATTTACGTATATAAACTACAGTTCGATTTGTTGCTATATGACGCTGCTCGTCTGTCTGTACCCTAATTTGTAGTAATCCTCTTTACCTTAAACAGCGTAGTACGTGATTAATAATGCAACATACAGTCCGTAATAAAGCCGAAGTTTATTGATAAACCAAAGAGGATTAAAGAATACGGTATAGGTATGTTATTAAGGTTTATTTTGCAATGGAGTTTTTTAAATGCGGGATCGTTGTGGTTTTTAGCGGATATGCGGCGAGGGCCTGATTGAACGACGAAAAATGAAATGAAAACATCACATTGAATGATGGACAGACCGTCGGTTACGATTGTTTTATTACGTTCCGTTCTGTTTATTTAGTATATCTGTGTTTTTATTTCTCCTTGTAAATATCTATGTTTATATTCTTTGTCGAAATATTACGATTTTTCATAGATACATTTTGACACATGGACAAATGACACGATCGTTACTTTATAGCAACGATTAAAGATTATTATTAACTAGCTGTTGCTCCGGACTTCGTTCGCGTAAATTAAAAAAATAATAAAAACATAGCCTACGTTACTCACTGATAACGTAGCTTTCAATGGTGAAAGATTTTTTTTAAATCGGTCGTGTAGTTTTTGGGCTATATTAATACATACAAAAATACAAACCTTTTCTTTTTTTATTATTAGTATAGATATGTTATAAATTTAAAAGTGATAGTTAAAAGTTATTTTTACGAAAACTAAAAGCTTTTAAATTCCTTTGTATTTTTGTACCATCTGGAATTTGTTACTTTTACCCTTACGGAACAGTTAGAATACGTAGTAAAAAATTACTCGGCGGTCAACCGTCAACTACTAGTGCTTGTACATTACGTTGCCAGGTGTAAAAGTAATTTTGTCTCCAAACTTTTATATTATTCAGTAAACACACGGATCCCTTGTATTATACGATATTGTTAAAATTTTAATCTCGCGCTTCTGAACATGAACTAGTTTTAAACGTAAGGATGGTTTATTGAAATTTTTAAATTGTTTGAAAAATATTGTTGTTAGGTTTCGATTTTGAATGACAACATTCACATCCTACTTTGGAATTAAATAAATTGATAAAACTCGATTTAATAAATTAATTAAACACACATTAACATTGCTAATACCTAAGAGTAACTACATAATATTGCTAACGGGTAGAGACAAAAATAGAACTAAAATAATTAGGTCTTTGTAAGTAAATAGCATATGTACTGTATGTTGGTGATGTCCTCTGCCGTCGGTGGGTCGGATACGACTGACCGGACAGGCCATGACAGTAGATAACAGTGTTACCATAATCTCCACTATTATAATAAAGCGTAAACACACACTTCTTTGTTGCCTAAGATGTCAGCAAATGCAGCATATTTTTCAATAATTATTATTTTAATAAAAAGCCCTAGACTTACGTCACGCTTTAGGCTATATATTTTTACGCCATTAAACTTAGGGTGTAAATATTTTGGATAAAAACTCTAATGTAGGAAAGAGACCATAAGTAGCTGCCAACATCAAGGAAACAAGATTTGTCATGTCATGTCATTTTGACATTTGCTATTGATAATTTGACAAACGTTAACAATAATATAAAATTTTCATAATTTCATGCGGATGAAGCCGCACGGGAACAGCTAGTGTAGTATACAGGATAATCTTAAGGTTTATTAACTACCAAATATCCATGATCTAGTCTAGTTAGCGATATCGTTAGTGATATCGTACGATACTCCAGGGATTAAATTTAATCTTTTGAAATTTTAGGTGTTCGACCGCCGTGACCTTGACCTAGAAAACTTACAACTTATCTAAGTTACAATGTAAGAAGATAAACTATCTCGTCTTATTGATAGATTTTTAATATTATCTTTATTCAATACTAGCTTTCGCCCGCGACTCCGTCCGCATGGAATAAAAAAACAAAAGTAGTCTTTGTGTTCATCCAGTCTATCCTCTACATTTGTACTAAATTTCATCGAAATCCGTTCAGCAGTTTAGGTTACAAACTCTAACAAACATCCATCCATATATTCATCTATCCATCCATCTAAACTTTCGCAATTATAACATTAGTAGATTTCAGTTGCTGTATATTGACATAGTAAAAATTGAGCAAGATCTAGATATTTCAACATTAACTTGTATAATTACTAAACTAAACTATTTTTATATTTCTATGACATTTTTAAAGGACAAGAATAGACTTAACGTATACAAAACAGAATTTTATTTTATAATTTTTATAATCTGAATTTCAATTAAAATTTATAAACACTTTTAATTTTACTATCGCACTTTTGTAAGCTTAAAGTAAATGAATGAAGACGACTTTTCGTTTGGTTTACGACTGAGGAATCCCACTGAAGTGTTCAGTATAAAAATAAAGAAATTGAGTTGTTACTTTATCTTAAAAAATTTAAGTTAGGATTTCAAAGAGATTGTCTACGAAATATAAAAAACAATTTTATTGTATCGTACTTCAGTCAAACTTATTACATAAAGAATTTTTATGTGTAAATTTGGGCTTATTTAAACAAAACCCGTAGTTTTTTTTTTATTTCGTTAATTAAAATTAATGGAATAGCGGGTTACCTATGTATCTGATATTAAAGTGTAAACACACACACAAACACACACTACTTTGTGGCGTAAGATGTTAGCAATCACAGAATATTTTTGGGTTATTCTTTCTTTAGTATAAAAGCCCTTTAATTACGTCACCCTTTAGGCTCTATATTTTCACGCTATTAAACTTAGGGGGTAAGTAAATTAGTTAAAAACCCTAATGTCGGAAAGGGATCATAAGCTACAAGCTGCCAACATCAAGAAAGTAAGATCATGGTTTGTCATCATGTCATGTCATTTTGACATTTGCAATTGATAATTTGACAAATGTAAACAATAAAATAAAATGTTCACAATTTCATACGGATGAAGCCGCACGGTAACAGCTAGTTTATAATATATCTTACAAGAATGTATATGAGCAATAACATAAATACTTTTTAAAATATACCGTTACCAAAAATTGTCCATAATCCTACTTATGTATAACTTAGTTATACTTTAAGTAAAGTTAAATTCACGAAGTATACGGTAGGATGCTAAAGGAATTCTTGGAATATTTTCCCTGGATACCGAGAATTGGAGTTTTCGCTAAGGGAATTTTTTCTAGTCATATTTCTTTTTAAATATTTGTCTTCGCTATGCTCTGTGAAATCTTTTATAAAATAATTAAACTATATACATTTTGTTATTTTATTTATTTAAATAAATATAAACAAATTATATCGAGTTTAGTACTCTCAATTCACAACTGTATTAAAATCACTGTTTTCTATTTGATTTTTAGATGTTTTTATAGCCCAAAGAAGCTACCATATATTTTTGCTTTTTGCCAAAAACCTATCTTGCAGCGATAAAGGCTAATTTGAGAAAGTTAATGTGGATGGATGTTTGATATTTGATCTCCAACACAACTCAATAGATCTTGCTGTATTTAACACAGATTTAGAATATGGTCTGGAAAAAACATGCGTTCTTAGTTTCGTTCTGCTAACAGATTACTAGTTATGTTTTTTTCTTAATTCCACACGTACGGAGTCGCTGTCGCAAGCCAGTTTTATAATAAAAATCTTTCTAAGCACGTGTTTAACCACGGGGATAGGAAAAGGGAAAATTTTAATATAATGGAGCGCAATTCAAATAAGCCGTATTGTATTCGATCTCCCGTTTACCTGTTTTCGAGGCCTCGCTTCAAATTGAAAAAGTTTGCTGTTAGCTGCTTTGAGCATTGTGTAATACTCATTATTAAGGTTTTGGTTACAAAAATTTTGCAAAGCGGCTTTTAATATTCGTAAAAAACGTGGCTGTAACAAATTTTGAGGTCATTTTTTATTTACTAATATTAGCTTATGGCCGAATTCTGAAACGATCAATCACTTTACTCCACAAGAGCTTATCAGTCAGACGTCTAGATTTGAATGGCATTTGAAGTTTAAACGAGGCCTTATCATTCACGACGATGTTACACATTTAAATTTCCTTTCAGTATTCAGCCGTAAATCATTAAAATATGTACATATGTATATATACATTTTTACAAAAGATAATAAAATGTCGTTGACATGGGCCACCCAGTCAGAGCTTAACCAAATGGTATTTCACGTCGCATTTGAAGTTTTTACAATAAATAAGCCAATTGTTGTTATACCAATATGTTTTAATATTATTATAATAATCGGAATGTTTTTTTGAAGATAACGATGTGAATTATTAAAACCATTTATAATTGACTACAAAAGTCGTGTTTACCACCGACGCCGCTAGGGGTCACTTTACATAATTCTTATTGCCTCATAAGAGGATAATTTGCCATCGGCTGTCATAAATTTCTCCATAATAATATGCTGGGTGACGTCTCGTAAGACGAGGCTTCTTATAATTTTTAAAAGGTACCTCGAATTTATGAAAGTGACTGTCAAATTATATTCCTGCCAAGTTAATAAAAGTTGCCGAGAATTTATGGTGTTGTTTTTTAAAAGAAAATCATTTTTATTCGAATCTTGAATGACGCCAATGAATGGATAAAAGTAGCTTTAAAAATGTCTGACGTAAAAAAAAAAACTATTTAAATCGCACTCTTTAAGTACTTTACATATGCCGGGTTTTTGAAGTATCTAGTGATTTATTAGTGTTAGGTTAACTTAATTTCCAAAGTAGGAAAACTTAAGTTACGTAGTTCGGAACTTCATTTTATGAAGTCATCGAACCATAAACACTATCAAATGGTTAAAAGTAGTTCGGAAACCGCCCATAACGATGTGTGTATAAAATTATTTTAGTGGATCTATCTAAAATCCTATGATATTGAATATCGTGTTATTTAATATGCGTTAAACGCTTGTGAAAAATATAAAACGGTCAGTTAAGCCAAATGAAAGTCTAACAACGTAGTAAATAAATAATCCAACGAAGCCCAAAATAATTAAAAAGTTTAATTAAAGGTAACGATAACACGATTTGAGTTAAGCTTCGGAATTAATTAAATGAATAGGCATATTATCGTATCTAAAGTTAATAATGTAACACGATACCTGTAGGAATGTACGTAGAATAAATACCGTCGGTTTCCATTGAGGAAACATGAACAAAAGCTGCCTTGTGGAACGGTCTGTCCTCGGCGGTGTTTCCAAAACGACTTAAGGTCCTTTAAGAAACGTGCCTCTCATTTCCTTAAAGGCCGGCAGCATATGTGTAGTTCTTCTAGTGTTGTGGATGTCCATGGGCGTCGTTGACCTGTTCCTGCCGCTCGTTTGTCCCTTTTATTATATATAAAAAAGATTGTTATCCCATTTATGTTGTGGTAATTGAACTCTACGGTAATTTTAGAATTAAAATTGACGTCAATTCACAAAAGATCAGATAGGAGTACTAATGCCGCTCACACAAGTAAAAATACTTCAAAGAGTAACTGAATATAATTGACCCAATAAAAACAGCAGACATATTCATATCGTGATTAAAGCGTATCTATTTTAGTTCTAATTGATTTAATCTACACGTCTATACTATTATAATAAAGCGTAAACACACACTTCTTTGTTGCCTAAGATGTCAGCAATTACTGCATATTTTTGAATAATTATTTTTTTTAATAAAAATCCTTACACTTACGTCACGCTTTAGGCTATATATTTTCACGATATTAAACTTAGTGAGCAAATATTTTGCACAAAAACCCTAATGTGGGAAAGAAACCATAAGTTGGTGTCAACATCAAGAAAGCAAGATTGCTAAGGTTTGTCACGTCATGTCATTTTGACATTTGCTATGGATAATTTGACAAATGTAAACAATAAAATAAAATTTTCATAATTTCATGCGGATGAAGCTGCACGGGAACAGCTAGTAGTCATAATAAAAAAGGAGTGTCTGTCTGTAATATCAAAGGAAAAATTCCAGATTTCGGGAAGATGATGTATTTGCGTTGGTGATAACGAAAATCGCATTTAATTTTCTTTGTCTGTCTGCAAGCCACGTTTGTTCCGGGTAATCTCCGAAATGGCTAGGCCAATTTCGACCGGACCTTTACTGAAGGGTAGCTGACATGACGGGCATATTATAAGCTACTTTTTTATCTTAATATAGCATGGACGATGTCACGGGCAACAGCTAGTTTCCAATATAATCATATTGTAGTGGCTAATTCTATTAGCCCCGTCAGTATTAGCATTATTGATACCATTTCATTCATCGTCATAATTAACTCAAAACACGTCTGTACTGACGGCCGATCCGTATTACTTAATTAAAGCCCCCATTCACGTCCCGTATCGGTTACTGATTGACACGACAATGTTCGAACAAGACGCCCGATGCGGTCAGTCTGTGACCACGGGCGAAATGCTGATTGCACGTCGGTTCATAGCTTTAGTTTGATATCTTCTGATTTATGGTACTGCAGGTTGTCTTTTGTTTATTAATACAACTCACACAAGGGCACACACCTTTGATTAAACTATCGCACAACTGTTGTGCGATTGTCGATTGTTTCGCCGCACATTCAATTATTTAGATGCACAACTAAAAATCGAGTAGTATCTGTGGTGTTCATTTCAATTAGGTGGTTATGGTGGTCTGGAGTGGAGACCGGTAGCAAATCTCTTATCAGTCGTCAATATTTAGTCTTCTACCAGTGTATTGTTATCCTGGTTGTGTTGAAAATAACCTTATTCCGAACAACTAACAAATATTCATAAAATGTATGTAACGCAATTCAAGCAAGTTGGCTTACAAGGTTCAGTTCAGAGAATTTGTTTGCAAATTGTCTCACAAAATGCATCCGAGCACAGGTGTACTTTGTATTGCGGTGTACATTTACTCGTGTTTTGAGAAAATTAGGGTCTTTGAAATGTTGAAAATCATTCAGTTACTTTTAATATCGCCCGCGACTCCGTTTGCGTGTGATTTAAAAAAAAAAGTAAGCCTATGTGTTCTTCCAGGCTATCCTCTACATCTATGCCAAATTTTATCGAGATCTGTTCAGCAGATTAAGCTCTAAAAAATCATCCATCCATCTAAGCTTTCACATTTATATTATTAGTAAGATAAAAATGATTACAATAAAGAGTTGGATTAAGGGCCCGATTCAAAAGGCAGTTATTTTTTAAACCATACGCATTGTGAGGAGGTTCCTGTCTCTGCAGCTGACCACTGGTTGCCTGAGTCATAGGAATCCGCTGGTGTCCTGTTTTTTAAATAATATGTTTTAGATTCGTTTTTATATTTATTTAAATTATGTAAAATATAACTACTATGTAGTAAATAAGCGAATAGAAAGATCAATAAAGTTCTAACATAAAAATTGTCAAATGTAAAATAATGAATTTTACAAATTAAATAGAACAAAACCAGAACAAAAGTCTCGCAGACTGAATGGTCAGAGTTCGTTGTGAGTTCAGTCGATACATAATCCTGCTAAGTCTCAAAAGTAATTA
Organism: Papilio polytes; assembly: GCF_000836215.1. NCBI lineage: Eukaryota > Metazoa > Arthropoda > Insecta > Lepidoptera > Papilionidae > Papilio > Papilio polytes. The sequence continues at coordinate 1,117,052 of NW_013527026.1, read as the reverse complement.
ACAACTTTTATTAGGGGACAATGAAGGACGCAGTAGAGTTTCACTGACGTATCTAGGTTAAAGTCCTGTATAAAATGTTTCAGTATTATATATTTCTTTTTTATTTTACTCTAAATAGATAAATATTGAAACATTATTCTTTTGGTCATTAATTCATCCATGTACTAGTACAGTCAGGTGCATAATAATGATCAACTTTACAAAGTCTTAGATACGTTTATACAACTAAGGTTTCATAAATATTAAAAAAATGTAATATAATAAGAATACACTTCTAACTACAGAAACACTTTATTGACGAATACTTACATACCTATTGTTGGTAATAAAGGTCTATTAAAATTGGTATATTTTTGAAAATGCATACATATATATGTGGCTGACTGTACATTACAATTATTTCGTCTATACTAAGGTTACAAAGAGGAAGGATTTTTGGATTTTCGTATGTATTGAAATAACTCAAAAACTATTGGGCCGATTGCAAAAATTTTTTATCATTAAAAAGCTACGTTATCGCTGAATAACATCATACTACTTACTAATATTATAATTGCAAAAGTTTAGATGGATGGTTGTTTGTTAGAGTTTGTAGCCTAAACTACTGAACGGATCTCCATGAAATTTGGAACAGATGTATAGGATTGTCTGGAAGAACACATAAGCTACTCACTTTTCTAATTCCACGCGGACTGATTTGCAGGCGACAGTTAATAATAAATGAATACAGAAAAATAATATAATAAAATATGAAATGTGTGATGAGTAAAAAAATGTATTTGCTTTTATGATATACAAACGAAATATCATAAAATTATATTCCGTCTGGTGATTTATAATTAACCTTTGAACACAATTAAAATGTAACTCGCGAAATTAATACGCGTTTTGTTCCCGTCGAGTTTCAGACAACGCGCTCTACGGAGCTGCAATTTAAAAAACATGGTTTTTATTAATACAGTCAAAGCGTGAGTACTTTTGCACGTGAGTGTACATATTATAAGTATAGGTTTACACTGCAAAAACGTACGAAAATGTGACAATATTTTTGAACGAGTGGTCTTATTTTTGTAAAAAAAGCAGTAATAACAATAAACGTACGTAAAAATAAGAGAAAAAAATCACAAGTTAACATACCAGAGTATGTTGGCTTAACATTTTTGTGTAAACATTCCAAGGAAAGTAGGCTAATGTGAAATTGAAAAGATTCTCGGGATTTTCAATGTCTGAAGGAAAAGATTAAAAGTTTTCCAGCCGTTATAAAAAGGATAAGCATGTTCTAGGAACACACACTCTCAAAGACCGCATGCTAACATCTACTATCGGAACAACTTTTTTATTACTACCTTTCAGCCGCGATTCCCTCCGCATGGAACTTAAAAAAAAAAGAAGTTAGCCTACGTATTCTTCCACAGTATCCTCTACATCTATGCTAACTTTAAACGGATCTGCGTTTATTAGTTTAGGCCACAAACTCCAACAAATGTCCATCCATCTAAACTTTCGCATTTACAATATTAGTCAGATATACTTTTAATGCATAGTGACACGAATTATTTAAGCCTGCCAATTTATTAAAAACCTGCGTCCTATTGGTAAATGTTTCGCGTCGGCTAATTACCTATAAAACATTCAAGCGACTATAGCTTTCAAGTTACAGCACTAAAAGATTCCCTGACTGTACTTCTTGTCCATTTTCTGATATTGTATCGTTCCTACCTTTGTTTACTGTCACTTATTCTTTTATTGTTCCCTTTCTCTAGGGACTTAACATCGAAGTCATGTTGACCCTCTATCTTTTTCTAAAACCTATTTGATGTTATGTTAAAAGGCGTTTGTGTTTTGTTTATTTCATCACATTACTATCTTAAGTTTAGCTATCGAAAACCGTTATTGATTTAGATTCAACTCAGATAAAATCATACAAATGCTATAAATGCAAAAGTTTAGACAGATGGATGGATGGATGGATGTTTGTTAGAGTTTGTAGCCTAAACGGATTTCACTAAAATTTGGTATAGATGTAGAGGACAGTCTGGAAGGACACACAGCCTACTTGCTTTTGTTTTTATTTAATCCCAAGAAGAAGGAGTCGCGGGCGAAAGCCCGTTAAGAATAATTTTAATCTTTTTTTATCGTTAATTTTTAAGCATTTTATGTTTTATTGAATTAATGTAATTACATATTTACTGTCTTAAATATTTTAATAAACACAATCTCAATACTACTCTTGCTAAAAAAAAAACATACAAGCTGCGTGTAGCTTTTTCCAGCGCGTTGAGATTACTGGCTAGTAAGTTTTATTGGAAACGACAAAGTTAGTGTAGCCACTTAGGTAAGTTCGCGACTACAGCGCCCCCTGCTCGCACGCCTTCACAACCTTCATGTAAACTACATTGCCTTATAAATAACTTTTGTGAGACGAATGAAACATTTAAAAAACATACTATTACTGCCATACTCAGAATCGTTAAATGGTCCCATATCATTTGCTATAAACAATATATGAGAAAGATTGAAATTAATAAGAGATAATAATTTCTTTATGTTTAAAGATCTATTCATTATTCTATGCATCAATTTGGGTTATTTAATTAAAATGGCACGTCTCATTTAAAGTTAATTGATCGCAAATACTTGGGGAGATGGAGCCGTCATTTAACTTGAAGATAAAAGAATACGGCTTCGAAATTCGGGCTGACATTTTCGACAAATAATTGAGATATCAGAGCGCGTAACCTTTGATCAAACTATCGCACAACTGTTTAATCGCTTTGATTCATACGAGTTTATATAGAAATGCGTACACTACTGGAATTTAGTTTCTAATAAACAGTTGAATTGGCTGCGAAACAATCGACAATCGCTCAACAGTTGGGCGTTAGTTTAGTTTAAAGTATACGCCCGCTTTTACTGTTCAATAACAATAATAAAGAAAAATGATATCTTGTCTCCAAAAGAACAATATAAGAGAATTACGTGTAGTAAGACCGTTTTTCGTATTTCAAAATGAAGCACAGAAACGTATCGTTTACCATTAGCTTGAGATTTTGCTCGAAACGCAATTTTTATTTCTATATCGCAGTTGTCAGCGGTCGTTACGAAGTCGATAGCGCAAGCCTCGCAAGTATGGACTGCAAAAAAAGACACAGGGTTAATTTTTAAACTTTCATCTCAAGTTTATAACAAAGATGACGTGAAGATGACGTGAAGATGACGTAAGAAAATGGCAAAAATAGAGGGCGCTAGTGAGCTATTATAATATAGTGAAACTAGATACGATTAATATAACTTCGGTCTAATCGTATGTAATCTTTTCAAATAATATGTCAATCTAATTCATATATTTATTCAAGCAACGTCTAATGCACTATTGGTCGTAATTAATTTATCATGTAGGCCGAACGCGGTCAACATTGCACAATTAAAGCTCCCATTCACGTCCCATATCGGTTACTGATTGACACGACAATGTATGAGGTAGAAGCAAGATGCAGATATCGGATGACCGACAGCGCTAACCTGAATTTGATTGCCTACACGCCAGGTTCATGATAATTTATTACACTAAATTCAACCTTACATAATGGTTATAGCGTATAGTTTCGTAATTATGTCACTATGAGACGAGTTTGAGAATCTGCTTTATTAGCTTGTTACAATATGACGTATGAATCTAGGCTTAATTGAATTAAAATAGCAAATAATGTCTTATTACTCTACTTTTTACTTTGCTATGGATTTCTGTGTTTGTTTATTGGTTCCTAATAATTCAGAATTATAATAATTTTGTAAAATCGAAAATATTAGTCTCATATGAATGTTTTTTTTTACTTAAGATATTTTATTTTTTGGACGGAATGTGATCGTTTTCTTCTGTTTGTCTTCAAATCTAAGTTGTATTATCCTTTACCGGAGTTCATCGCAATTGTAGACTTTCACATCTGTATTCGCGCCGTGTTTGAGATTACAACGAGTAGCCAAGTTTTATTGAAGACGAGGAAAGTTATCCAGTTCAGTAATTTCTCGGATCCACGATTTGTCCTATGAAAGGGAACTAACTTGAAGAACTTTTTAGATAGATTTCGTAAATCGCGAATAGATTACGAAGTTAAAATATAGATAACAAAACTCAGTAGACTATGTTACGCGTCTGTTTACTTTAAAATTACAAGTAAAGATTCTATTTTACTGGGTTCGTAAAAACAAATATAATAACATTAGTGTGCTCTCCGCTTCGATAATTTCACACCTCGTGGAAACTTAGTTAATACGCCGTCCTCGGGAAATAAACGAACATCGCAACACAACTGAACCAGTCAAAGACTATAGATAAACGGACTAGACAAAGACTCACCATTGCATGAAATAAATTGTAACACTTTCGACGGTGGTGAGGTAAAGATAAAAGTACAAAATAAGGGAGACTAGCCAATAAGTTTAGAACTTCTTATTCGTTTTTGTTTAATAAAATAGGGCGTCAGATCCTGTCTCTTAAAAGTCAAAGCTGAACCAATATTGAATACAGAATCCAGCTGAAAGCTGTGAACATTATTTACAGCGGGAGTGTTTTGTTTGCGGCCAGACAATTCTAGAAGAGAAATTACATTGCTTTGAATTGTGTTCAGCGAGTTTATTAAACTTAGATGTACTTAGTTTACGACAAAGTCGAAATAAAATAGACTTTTCATGGAAATAAAGGTATATCAAATATTTACTTTAGAATGGAATACTTTAGAAATGGAATTGAAAACAAAAGTGAGTAGCCTATATGTTCTTCTAGATTATCCTCTATGTCTATGACAAATTACTTGGAGATTCAACTGTTTAGATTACAAATATTCTTCCATCTATATTTTCGTATTAATAATATGAGTAACATAATGTCTCTTCTAGAAAGTAGGTAGGTAGGTCATTGTTGTCCTTTTATACTGGCAGCGCTTTTAATGTTTCGTTTTGTGGCCAGCCTCATAATAGAATATTAAATTGATGGGAAACCGATCCCTAGGGACACTATGATTGAAAGTAGTTGTAAGCGTGCGAGGTAATATTGTTTAGTGGTTCATGGGGCCGTGTTTATGGTCTACTTTATTGTGTTCCTAACACGCGTCTTCACTATGTTTGGGTTCAGTAAGTAAATATATTTGAAGTTGAAAGGAACTGGTAAGTATAAATTATTTTTAAGTAATTCACAAGTTGAACGGTACTAGGAGAGTAGAGTGCATGTTTTAACGATAAAAATAGATAAATCAACTTAAATTATATGTCTTGATTAAGAAAATTTAAGGTTAGAATTATCTGTTTTTACATGACATATTAAAGAGATATTTTCTATATACAACCAATTCAACGACTATTTTTTTATACCTTTAGGTGGCAAACAAGCAAGCGGCCACCTGAATTCGCCAAAATCGCGAAGCGACCGCTACCCATAGACATCCGCAATTGCAGATGCCTTGCCTACCATTATAGGACGGAGGGGGAGTCGCATATAAATAGGATATTTCCCCTTCCTATGCATCTCCTCCACCGTCAAATCCACTTCCCCTTCGCATCCTCTCCTTATAAGAAAAGGGTGGTAAAGAGAAAGGGACTTAAATTAGGCCTTATAAAAGTTAGGTTTTACAAATGTTTATAACAATGGAACCGTGATTTTAAATTGTATCCATTAGAGGTGAATTTCGCACAAAAAAACGTAATTCAATTTTCAATTAGTGAATGCATACTAGATGTAATTCACGTTTTCATACAAATAAAACGAAAAAAAATGTATTTCATATGAGTTCTTTGTTCCTTCAGTTCAAAGCTTTATGGTACTCCATTAGCGCATACGGCGCGCATTTCGGTTAAAAATTAACGAACCTGTAACTCAACGTGTACTGGCTTGCCTTCTAAGTAATAGTTGGAGCTCGCGCTGAATTTCCACAGCGATATTATACAACATCTATTATGAAGGCTTACGTAGAACGTAGTACTCAGCAATACTTCAGTGGAGTTTAAATCCATAAATATAAAATCAAGGGAAGTGCCTTGTCGAGGGTTCTATGAATAAGGTCATATCGGTTTTAGAAAAGGTAATAACATGGATTAAAAAAGAGAAATTGCATGTAAAGGATGCATTTTCATATATCAATATCTATTGAGCAATCTCTTTTTCCAAGGTGGTGGCCAACATCGCAAAAACAAAGGGGGAATGGGATGTCCCCTTAAGCGTTGAGTTTTTACTTCCCTTCTCTGGGTTGCCCAGGGCCCATATAATTCACTTGCAACTCAAAACAATTCCCTAAGTAGGAGCATCTATTGAGCAATCTATTACCCGAATACTAAAAAGCATTTGAACGTGTATTAGCGTTTTAATTTTTAAAATTTTGACGTCTATGTTAATTGTAAGTGGCGCTAACGAAGCGAAGCTTTTAAGATTAGATTCAGTTTTCGGCTGTTATTTTGATACATATGTCTACATGTTATGTTATGTATATATGATTACCTACTAGTGTTATTCAGTTCATAGTTCTACAGAAAGTTGAAGGGCTCAATCTGTGACCGATATTCAGAAAATAAAAACACTTTTCCGTTACAATCCCCGGGTGTAGCCATATTCGACCTTTTTTGTGATTTATTGTCAACTTTTCTCCGTTACATATGTAGTTCGAAAGTTTTATTATGCCTGCCGAAGGAAATCCGGACTTTTTCAGCGGAATTAAGTTTATTGAGCGTGTGCGTTCCGTGAACCTAGCGGCCACACTGATTCACTGGAAGCGGCAAAAAACGGTCGTTAAAATGTCGCTAACAAATGTTGTACGTTTGTAATCCCAGTTTTAGGTTAATATCGGCTAACGCGAATAGCTCTAGACGTTTACGGTGCTGTTCTTTCTTTCTTTACATATTAATGACCGTTAAATATGCTTTCTATGCTATTTTTTTTTATAATATAAGGTGGCAAACGAGTAAGCGGCCACCTAAATCCATCGAAATGGAAAGCGACCGCTGCCCATAAGCATCCGCAATAGCAGATGTGTTGCCTACCCTTAATTGACGGAGGAGAAGGCGCACATAAAGAGGACATTTCTCTTTCCTATGCGTCTCCTCCATCGTCAAATCCACTTTTCCTTCCCATCCTTTCCTCTTAAGAAAAGGGCGGAAAGGGAAAGGGACTAAAATTAGGCCCCCGGCACCACACTCATCAGACGAAACGTGGAATTGCTTCCACTTCACGCCTGTTTTCTGTGTGGTCGTGGTATTACACCGGGCGAGCCGGCCCATTCGTGCGAAGATGTTAAAGCGGGCTCTACCACTGTTAAATATTTATATCAATTCTTAAACTTGTTTCCTAGTAAACTGCGACAGTAAACTTCATATTAAAATAGTGCTCTTCTTCTTCGAGTGCCATCTCCTATCGGAGGTTGGCAACCATTATGGCAACTTGAACCTCGGACATTGCTGCTCTAAATAAAGAACGCATGATTTTATTAAACCACTGGCGCAGATTTTTAAGCCAACTGTTATAATTTATATTTTTTACCTCTGGTTATACATATAGCCAAGGTACTCCACTCCAACTTTCTCTTTTTTATTATTTTTAATATTTCATGTTCTTTCCCTATGTTATAATAGTATTCCATATTAAAATAGTGTACGGTGAAAAAACGTTTAACCTTTTTTTAAATCAGTAGGAAATTTTTAAAAGATAATTAATCAACAAAGACTGCCCCAACGTAATGATAAACATTAAACATAGAAATAAAAAAGTTATGTTAGCCAGGTCCACTACTAAGGTCCAGTAAATGAATCACGATTTAACGAATTAGCGGCTAAATGACTTGGGTGTAGAAGTAATCGCGCGTTTTTGTCCAGTCGACAGATGCGTCCGAGCTTAGCCGCGATAAATCAACGAATGACCGTCGCTGGGAGAGGGAGCTCGTTTTTCTCCCCGCCTCGTAACTCACGCGGCACGTTGCGTAAATGACGCACTTTGATTAATTCGTCTGTGATCGCTTGTTAGTACTCAGATCATTGCAGTTTATTTTTGGGTATCGATTGGAAAGCGGTCAGCTAATCTGTTGAATTTGTATGTGTTTTATCCGACTGCCTCAGTAGAGAAATGTTTTTCGTGTACTATTCCATCGTGATTAACTGCACTTTAAGAGCAGTCGCACGCCTTTGACTAAATTATCGCATTACAGTTGTGCGATAGTTTAGTCAAAGGTGTGCGCGCGCTTTAAACTGAACCGATGTTGGCGTACTAGCATTTGTTTCGTAATCTTCCTCTGACTGTAATAAAGTTAGTCGGATGACTTTTAATTTTAAAAATAGAGACGAGATCCATTCACAAACATCCTTCAAAACGTTCGCTTTTATAATAATAGTGAGATTAACTTTCTACGTTGTTTCAATAGTCTTTAGCAATATTTTAGTACAATTATTACGTAAGTTACTTTATGTGCGTAATTTGTCAAGGGAACAATGAGGGATTTTTCGCTTAGAGTCGAAGGAGTCGCCGGTAGATACTAGAAGTCAGACCATTGTACTATTTATGTGGTATAAGTGATAAGGGACCAGCGATTAGATATTAGACATTGGTTTTATATTAGACAGGAATTATTCAGCTTTACCATAATCGACAACAGTGTCAGCTAAACCTATAATATTAGAACACTTAAATATTTCAAATATTTTCCATTTTAATTTTGTTCGCATAAAACAATATATAGCCTTTTAATAGGAAAGTTTAAAGTCGCAATTTAATTTAGCCCAATTATGTAGAGGCAATTAATAAAATGTACTAATTCAGTATACATTTTATTCAATAACAAGATAATTCAATTTCTTATAAGGTCCAATAAGAAACGCTGGCTCTTTTACCTTGGGACAGTTTAAGAGAAGAGCTTACGGGGCGGCGCTGGACGATAGGATCGCAGTATCGCGTGCTATCGACGCTAATCGCCTATTGTGTGGCGATAACGATCACCAGACCGCTAAAGACGGTTTCCCACGTGAAACGGAGCCTAGGATCAGACGACTGTTCTTCGCGCGCCATCTATCGGGGTTAAAAGTTGCGATATTTGACTCTTATAAGATTTAGTTCAAAGATATATTTGATTGTTTGTTGTTAATAATATAGAACTTTATTTAAAACTAGCTGTTGACGCGACTTCGCCTGCGTGAAATCATATAAATATTATAAATGCGAAAGTTACGATGGATGGCTGGATGTTTGTTAGTGTTTGTAGCGTAAACGGCTGAACGGATCTCAATGAAATTTGGTGTAGATATAGGGGATAGTCTGGAAGAACACATAGGCTCACTTTTTTAATTTCACGCGGACGGAGTGGCGAGCGAAAGCAAGTAATAAATAATTGAAAATAACGCTTATGTTGCTTACTAGTAACACAGCTTTTTAATGGTGAAGGAATTTTTAAAATAGGAGCAGTAGTTTTTAAGGTATTTCAAATATTTCCTACCTATATCTATACTAATAAACACTAAAGTTATAAAGAGGAAAGATTTGTATTTTTATATTTCTATATGTATTTGAATAACTCAAAAACTACTGGTCCGATTTAAAAAAAATCTTTCACAATTAGGAAGGCAATTTATCTGAGAGTAACATAGGCTATATTGTTTATTATTTTTTTTAATTTCATGCGGGCGAAGTCGCGAGCTACAGCTACTTTGTAATATTAGTATAGATTACATAAATTCAAAGAAACTAATTTACCCAGACAATGTTAAAACAAATACAAGTAAAATTTCGAGTGTCTGAAAACTATTTAACCTTTTGTTCTGTTCATTTGTTTCGTGGTAAAATTCAACAGGCGTCTGGCAGCCACTCCCGGGCACTGAATTATAAAAGACGCCAGCGCCCCTAGCAGTGCTCTGATATTCATCGACCTTGAGCATATTTCTAGTAGGGTTGTAACAGAAGCCATTTAACGGATGCGGAGGCGAAGGGTTTCTCCTCTGCATAAGTGTGGGTTAACGGAACCGGAAGCGGGATCAATAATAAAATGTTAATTGCGATTTATTAAAAAATAAAAACAAACTATTTAATTAACTAAAACTAGTTAATTCAAAATACAAATTGGTACATAATTACAAGATACAGTTTATTATGCAAATAAAATGTACAACAATTATAGTTAGTAGACATATGTATGTATCACGCCCGTGCGAGCCGCATAAACGATATCTAATCGCCCCGCTCGCGGTAAAGACGTAAATTAACCTCCGTTATAACTCGGATACGGAGTTAACACTCCTTACGGAAGTTCCGCACTTGCGGTAGCGGAAGCGGTGTTCCGTTACAACCCTAATTTCTAGTACGAAATTTCATATTACGCTTTCAAATATCGCTTAAAAATACACACATGCAAAAATATTCATTTTAAATTAACAGTGTTTCGTTAATATAGTTCTGGAATTAGGATTTGTTTAATTTCATAGAATTAATTTTAGTTCTAACGGCTTTAGGACTTAGGTTAGGTTAGTTAAGTTTATTAGTTTTGATAATGATTGAACCTGAAGTTAATCGAAATCGAAAAAGAATTTGTCCGTTACTTTATAACAAGGTTAACAAACTGCAATCGTAAGCGATGATCTACATTGTGACTACGATGTGTGGGACATCGAAGACATTTAGAGAAAGATCAGAAACAGTGATAGCAATCTGGCTTATGATAATCAGAGTAGTATTAAGTTCAACCGATAGATGGCATTGTATTGACGACTGGTAAATATCAAATCGCATTTCGCAATCACATTTAAATATTAGATCAGGCGTTTAGTCATCATTTAAATAGTCTTGTCTAGGTTTAAAAAATCTGATTGAATCCTTAATATCTGTGTTACCCGCTTCCAGATTTTTCTAAAGTATCATATCGCTGACGTACAAAATCTATTTAGATTTTCAGTGTATCGGGGATATGACTTCAAACGATATCTTTATTACATACGTTGAGCGTCTGTTAAACTCCTTTGAGATTTCTGTGTACTTCGTTTGACTCACTCGAAGATTTCAATTTACTTTTTCAAGATTTTACGTTTGCAATGCATCTTTGATAACGTTCAAGAAGGTTTTGATTAATTTTTTGTACACTTTATGCAGCCTATCAATGCTGACTAGTAATTTTGAATCTTTTAGTGAACAAAAATACTAAACCACTATTTCATTGTGAAGACGTATAAGGTGACAAAGAAGTAATCGTCCACAGGAACGTTTCATGATGATTTCATGCAGATACGTTTCATACCTTTAATCAACAGAAGAAGCGGACTTTTAACTAAATTTCAGTATTGAGAATACTGAAAATATAAATAACGTGAAAAAAGTAACGTTTTACTTCAAACTTTGACCTTGACAAAGCGAGCAAATAGGATTTCATTTCTTAGAAACGTATATAGCCTCTATATTTCACTTAAAATTCGCCCGCAGGCCTGCAAGTTAATCTGCGTACCACCTGAGGCTCCTGTTTACCTAGTAATATTTCGACTGACGGCCTCAGATTTAACGTCGGCTTGTTACGTCATGTACTAGAATATAATCAGACTATACATAGCACCGTTTTCAGCGACTTACAACGAAAGGGAATCGATTTTGATCAAAATTTACTCATGTAAGGTATTTTCAATTAACATTTTTTAATTCACAATTATAATTGTCATCAATGTAAACTAGCACAATGGTTAAGTGGACTATCGATCTATTTCTTTACATAAATATTGATTATTGGTTTTGAATGTAAAACAGAAACAAAAAGATAGAATCACGAGTATAAATAAATCGTAATATATGTTCTAAATAGCAGTCTCATCTCATTTTCAAAGTTCATTTTAAAATTAAACCATTTCTAAATTCTAAGACGAGGAATGAACGCTACCGATAGGGCCATTATAAAGTCAGAAGTAGATTGAGTGAGGTCTCGACTACATAAAGCCCGGAGCTGCACTCAGAGTCAGCTCATAAATAAGCGAGAACGCCTCAATATGGATCTTTAGTTTCTGTTGGTATTGCGGCGGAGACGCGCTCGTCGGAGCGTTTAATTTAGTCAAATACTCGCATGGCCCTAAGGCAATTCGTAGTGAGCCCGTTCACCGAAATGCAATGCTAACATCATGAGACATAACATCAATAGCTAAGTAACAAACTATTATTTTTTATCTCATTCTGAAGTAAAAATCTATGTCTAAAATTTTTATTCATAATTTTCATTTGTTTGCAAATATTATGACTAAAATAATGTAAAATGTTGCCATCTCTCAAATGTTTCTTGACAACATAAGAGTAGACAAACAGCCATTTTAATAACAATCGTCTGGCAGCTTCCAAACAATACGGCGTTAAGTTACTCAAGAAAGTCGTATCGCCTCCGTATCGTCGATACTAAAGACACAAAAGTTCAGTTACGATTACGACAGACTAATAACGCGTTTTATTTCTAAACAAAGTCTAATTACATTTCGCTATTTAATCATCGCCGGAATGTGCCGTTAAGTTTTATTCGGGCTTCACGAATATCGCCCAAACGAAATTGCTCCATAAAGCTCGGTCTATGTTGTGTACGTTAAAAAGTCCTAAACAGCTTTTTTATATTTACTTGAAATGTTTCAAAAATCATGAACATGCTATTTTTGAAGTGTCATTTTTTATTAAGCATGAATTCATTCTTCTAATTTACTAATTCTCTTGTCGACTTCGGAGGTTAATAAGATTGAAATCAATCAAAGCGATTACAGAAAGAGACTACTATGGAAGCAACAAGTTTAAGATACGTGTGTCTACAATTAAGTAACAATTTATTACGACACCTTCAATAGGATCTCTAAAATTAACATTACTGTCTCAAGTGCTTTCGTCTGCACTGATATATTAAAAAGTGATATAATTAATACGAAATGCTGCCGTATATGCTCAATGGTATGAAATATCCTTTTCAAAGCGTACCTAGTCTAGTAGCCAGACGTTTCCAAGGGTAAGAATTTTTTTTATTACTGAATAGGTACTTTACTAGGCAATTGACGTCGCGAGACATTCACGAATAGTGTTGGTTCATTATTTAATAATTAAATTAACATTGAAGACTCTTATTAAATTCAAGGGAACGGTTGAATGAAATGAGAGAGTGTCGTGTCCTCGTGTGTTGGCATCTTATGAGCATTGGTTTTTTAAAGTTGGTAACTAGAAGTATACTTTGATATTCAGTATTGAATAATGTTTCTTAAGACTTATCTTTAATATCCGTGAGAACATTTTCCATTTAATAAGTGTTTAATAGGTTAATTTAATAAACGAATCTTATACAAATTTTGTTGATGGCGTTATCAAGACTTTTCCGTAATTTCGTTTCGCACTATCATACAATTCATGATAGACCCTCAGATTTTTCAGGAGATTAATGCGAAATAAAAAGTTTCGAGTTATTTATTCAATTAAATTTATTTATAACAGTCCTATGCAGTAGAAATTTTAAATCTAACACATATAGAAATGATTAAATTTTTAATATTAATTTAAACAACAAAATATATCTTCAATTTAAATGTTTGGATAGTAATGCGACAATTCAATTGTCCATTTGATTAATATTTAATTAAACTATGATAATATTTTCACACCTGAATAGATCGCGAGGCTTCGTAAAACAAATTTAAATACGTTAGGCCTTTGTAAATCTACTGAAAGAGATCGTATTTTGCGAGGGTCCGTTGTATTTTCATAGCGAATTTTAGAGAAACAATTATCTAGTTGCTGTTACCCTTCGAGTGTATTAAATAAATAATAACGCTGCCCCGGGCCGGGATCGACCCTGGGAACGATTCGGTTACCCCTACTATTTACCTTGTTCGTTTTCAAACTACTTTCGAGTTGTACTGTTTTTTTTTTTAAATTTCAGTTTATTCGTCACGTAATTAAAGTTGACTTCCAATAAATTTACAGTGTGAATACCTATTAAAAGAAATATAATAACACATTACATTCTTTTAAGTTACATTTTGTTGTATATTGAAAAATTAGGAATTTTAGTTTCATGCCACCTTAACTCGAATGAAACTCGAAAGTTTTTTGATTCAAAAATACGTAGTAACGGTAACGTTTATTTAGGCCGCGATCTAACTCGCATTTCTTTGTCCGCCTCTTTGCCTTCCTGAATAAAATATTCAGCATATCTTCACTTTCGGGAAACTCCTCTGCAATATTAAAGGTCCATTGGTGATATTGATAAACTGGAGGCTTCAGGAAAATAGTTATCGTCCCATAATATATTTATGATCAAATTCTACGCAACCGTGAGTTTATCGGACTCCCGAATAGTTTTATAACAGACATCCCTTTTTTGAGTTCAGTTTTTGTGAAAGAAATATTTTCTGTACCAGTAAATTGTAGTTATAAAAAAACTTAAAATAGTAATAAAATTTCAACATTGTAACAATTTAAAATTGCTAACAACTTTTACTCTCAAACACCTTTATTTCTTTCACAGTGGTAGTGGGCCGGCGCGCCCGGTGTAATACCACGTCCACACAGAAGATAGGCGTGAAATGGAAGTAATTCCGTGTTTCGTCTGATGAGTGTGGTGCTGGAGGCCTGATTTAAGTCCCTTTATCTTTACCACTCTCTTCTTATAAGGAGAGGATGGGAAATGAAAGTGGATTTGACGGTAGAGGAGATGCAAAGGAAGGGGAAATATCCTCTTTATGTGGGTCTCCTCCTCCGTCGGATAAGGGTAGGCAACGCATCTGCAATTGCAGATGTCTACGGGCAGCGGTCGCTTAGCCATCTTGGCGGATTCAGGTGGCCGTTTGCTCCTTTGCCACCTTATGTTATAAAAAAAAACCTTCATGTTTTAGTTAATGAGGCGTGCTTATAATTTCCAGTTGCATTATAATTCAATTTTAATTCAAAATTAATATCTTTGCATTTACGCATACAATATTACCACATAAACATTTCCGTAAATAAAATTTACGACATCAACTAAAAGGGTAAAGTCCGTTTAAGTATTGCGTATCTACCAAATCAAGTACCACAACCCTTTTATTGCACCGAAGTTGTCCACTGTGGCCTATTTAAGGAACGTTCATTCCCTTCAAAAAGCGCACTAATTTTATTAATTTTAATCACCACCTTTTGCGTGCTAACATACATTAAAAGTCCCGTTGAAACATTGGAATGGATAAAATAGAAAAAGAACGATATTAGTATAGTAAACGCCCCTTTTAAAGTATCATTAAAACGTGTAGTGCCACGATAAGGTTCATTGTTAATGAGTTGCTATATGATTAATGTGGTCTAACAGCGACTTGTTTACGGTCAAAGTAGTACATATTTTATAGCAATGGATATTTAGATGTACATCAAGATATGTTTTGATAAAGAGGCCTATTGATCTTTGGTGAAAGCCAAAGTAAGCGCCCTGGGTAACATTTTTAGGCCACCACCTTTTTTATAATGACTTTTTGATAATGACGAGGTACGAAGGAGGACTTATGGCTCCCCATTATATTTATAACATCACTATCTTTCACCCGTGACTCCTTCCGCATGGAATTTTAAAAAAAAGTAAGTAGCCTATGTGCTCTTTCAGACTATGCTCAACGTCTGTGTCAAATTTCATCTAGATCCGTTCAACAGTTTAGGCTACAAACTCTAACAAACATCCATTCAAACTTTTGCATTTATTAAATTCCACGCGGACGAAGTGACGGGCGACTGCTAGTTTTTAAATAATTTTACTTGAATTGTAAAATCAAGTTATAATGGTATAATATTCCATTTTACAAAAACCTAATTTTCCTATAGAAGTACTTAACTTTAATAAAAATAGGAACTTTGTAATGCAATAAAAAATTCCTTTTGTAAGAGAAATGAACAAGCGACGAAATGCGTGTGTGCTCACCAAATAATGAATGTTAAATGGATGTTTGTACAACGCGTTGTTTTATTAACCAGTGTAATATTTTTATTTGTTTACGAATAAACATTACGATAGAAATAATTCGAGCTTATTTCGCTAATTGCATAGAACTTTAATTACAATTAGAAACGTCGGATAGCATACAAGCTAATTTCATTCCTTGGAAATCAATCATTTGTAGGAAAGATTTCATGGCTCCGAAACTACTGAAACTAATTCGATTTTTTTGTCTGTAAAAAGCTACATTATTACTGACTGGCTTGCGCCCGCGACTCCGTTCGCGTGGAATTAAAATAAATGAAAGAGAATCCTCTACGTCTATGCCAAATTTCATCGAAATCCGTTCAGCCGTTTAAGCTAAAAAAAACTCTAACAAACATCCACCCATACATCCATCCATCTAAACTTTCGCATTTATAATTAGTAAGATTCATATAAACTATAATGATTACTAGATTTTAATTTAAATCGCGCGGACAAAGCCGCCAGCTACCAGACTATAAAACGAAGGTAAGGAAGACACAAAATTAAAAAAACAAGTGAAAAACGAAGTTCCATTTATAGGGATAATAAAACGATTTTACAAAGGTTCGTGTTTCGTGACCCGACGAATATTTGTAAGCGATTAATCAAGCCGTTTATCTAATGTCACAGGCTTTTGTTACACTATGATAATGAAAAAATCACGCAAGTTCCAAAAACGAAATAATTTTAAAAACAAACAACTTCTTCATTTGGTAACATAATCATTAACTCTCAAAGATCCGTGTTAGAACGTGGACACACCTGAAACTAAATTATCGCATAACTTTTTAGTCTCGCTTTGATTCCTATGAGTTTCTAAGAAGGCGCACACTACTCAATTTTTATTTATGCAACTAAACAGTTGAATGGCTGCGAAACAATTTACAATCGCACAACAGTTGTGGGATAGTTTAGTGAAGATGTGCCTCCGCTCTTAATAAGATCATTAACATTTGTTACGCGTCTGTGCATAGATCTATATGCTATCTCTGATTTATCCCTGAGACTGAAAGTGATGTCACTAACTTTTATACAGTTGCTGAATCGTGCAGTGTTGCACTTACAAAAAAAAATGCCTTGTTCTATGCAACGAGATCAACTTCTCCTCTTCTTACAAAGAACCAATTAGGTATTAGTGAATTGCGTAATCGTCGGAAATTACATTTAAAAGGTGTCTCTTAGGGGTAGGCAACGCACCTGCAATTGCGGATATTTATGGGCAGCGGTCGCTTTCCATTTCAGTTGATTCAGGTGCCCGCTTGCTCGTTTGCCACCTTATATTATAAAAAAAAAGAATTTTGACTCTCAAGATGGAACACCGCTAGATTCCCCGATTGTACAAGTATTACAACAGTGTATATCTACAGTTAATATATATGTGCTTTGGCGTAATTGGCTATTAAATAACAAAATGAATTCGTATTTCAACAAGCTTATTAACCAAAAAGCAAATAATTGGATTCGAAAATGTATGTGAATTTTTAATCTTCATTATATTTTCATAATTTTAATGATACTGATAACTTAACCGCAAACGATAAACTGTATCGAAAAGGAAAAAAAATGTATATTTAATCAGAATTGCATTATCAGAATAACTTCATTATACCAAAGACGAGATCGAAGGGAATTGTGCCTGAACGTCAGGAATGGGCAAAGATGTTTGTCGAATGTTTAACCACATTGGCGTATAAGTGGCCAATATTCAATCACCAACATCTGGACAATAACATTACCGCAATGAGATCACAATCTGAAGCATAGACCTCTAATCAATTCTTAATGCCTCCGAACTCTCAGATCAATTAGATTTCCATATCGACAATAGCCCTGCCCGCATTGTCCTCGGGAGCGTGCCTTGTGACCGGAATTCTATTGTACCAATTATTATATCTATTGTTATTTAACATAGTTCTGTTTTAATTATCTTTGACTTATCATTTACGAACAGTGGTAGAGCCCGCTTTAACATCTTCGCACGAATGGGCCGGCGCCCGGTGTAATACCACGACCACACAGAAAACAGGCGTGAAGTGGAAGCAATTCTGCGTTTCGTCTGATGAGTGTGGTGCCGTAGGCCTAATTTTAGTCCTCTTCCCTTTTCATCCTTCTCTTAAGAGGAGAGGATGGCAAGGAAAAGGGGATTTGAGGGTGGAGGAGACGCATAGGAAGGGGAAATGTCATCTTTATGTGCGTCTCCTCCTCCGTCGATTAATGGTAGGCAACGCATCTGCAATTGCGGATGTTTATGGGCAGCAGTCGCTCTCCATTTCGGTGGATTCAGGTGGCCGCTTGCTTGTTTGCCACCTGAAATTATAAAAAAAACAACCAAAAATTATATTATCCCATACTATGGAACTGAATCCTAAAGAAAATATTTTTGAATTGTATACTAGTGTGTTTTAAATCATAGCTTGTTTCTAGATTGTTCTATTTCGATAACGTGAAGTGCTTAACCGTTATACATTAATTTTCAATGCATCAGTGCACACTGGCTTGTGTAACGCGAAGTGACTGCCCATTAAAAAAGCCATTTGTTATATTTTGAATAATGGACTGCAACGTAACTATGCTTTGACCGATGACCTGCATAAGTACCTATTTCTTCTATATACACGAATGTACATTTTTACAAGATAGAGTCTCATATTAGATAAACCATGGACTTAGCGTTGATTAATTTGCGACCATTAAATCCGCAAGCAAAATTATTAAACTCATAAATTATTATCACATACCTACAGAAAGTAAATATTACATAATTAATTAAGTTAGAAATAAAATATTTAACATTTTCATTAACTTAAAAGCAAACTAACACCGTCTTCAAACTTATTAACTTATCTTTCCATTAACAAGCTAAATACTAAATACGAAAACTTTATGTAGTTTATTTACTATGTAGTTAATGTTAACTTATCTTTGAGTTACTTAAATAAGTTACGTTGATATAAGATGACGACGGCGTGCGGTGCAAGGAACGCAAGCCTCATTCACTTAAGTATACCAAGTACTTCGACATTTAATATTACTCCGACGAGGGGATAGAATTCTTGCTTTTATCTTATTTCATATCATAGAGCGTCGGTGGCTCAGAGGTTCAAGCACTTGACATGTAATCTACAGGTCTTGGGTGATTTTCTTTTTTTTTATGTATACATTTTACTCGACGTTCTTACGGTGAAGGAAAACATCGCGATGCCTGCACATATCTGCGAAGAAATTCAAAAATATGTGTGAAGTCAACCCGCAATGGACTAGCGTCTAGTCACTAACAAACAAACAGTCAGCATACTAGGAACGTATTGTTTAATGCACAAATTTTTTGTTGTATTTACTTCATTTTCATAGAGAAAAAACGAACGCTCTACTTTCTTACCGTAATTATTAAAACAAATAATTTCCCAAAGCAACTTAGTTACGCTACTCCGACTTTAATACGATTTGTAAGAAAAATCTTTCATTTCGAAAAAAACAAAAATAAGTATATCTCCCGACGGAAATTATAAGATCAAAGAGATGATATAGAAAGCTTTGTATATAATAATAATCAGCAAATTCGACAAAAGCCAACGTCGCATGAAGTTATTTAATATTTTCATTGACTTTGACGATGCAAAGGGAATTCCTAAATGCAGGGAAATAATTAGTTGCGAAGCGAGCGCGCGAATCAGGGACATAGAGGGGTTGAGATTGGTGAGCGAAGAATCACTGGAAAGATTTGTTCATAAAATACTTTAAACGATCAAATACCTTATTGAATTTACGCGGTTGTCAAAACATTTAATAGTTCAATACTTTCGTCTCGTTGCTTGGGATGTTTGGTGAACAGATTTTGGTGCTTAGGTTTACAAGGCCCTTAAACGCATTTGGCCAATTTAAATGGCTTATTAAATTGTATAAACAATTTGTAAAACAATATTTTAGAAAGTTCGCCATCCGACGCGACCGTGTGTCTCAAGTGCAAGGGATACATTAATAATGCAGTGACGCGACTGGCGCGGCGGTGCGCTGGCAGAGGTGCGGGGCGGGGGATGCTGCCCGCGCCAATCACATTAAAATAACCCTCCGCCGCGGCTTCCTTCACGGCTCATTGTTGTTTGTGCTCGTGTGTACGTCGACATTTTTACATTATTTTCTTGATGGGTGACTTTCGCTCACAAACACTCCGACTGCGCGTCTGACGAAATCTCTTTTTTGACGATAAAATGAATGGCAAAGGAAGCGAATCCCAAGCGCCGAGCAGCACAAGTTTTATTTTTTAATTTGTAAATGTTTCTCTTTTACAATATCAAAGTTTGTTTTGATGTTAAGAGGCATTGTAGATACTTTGTCAAGAGTGATTTTACTAGCTACTAAATTTACAAGCGATTTGATTCGTTAAAAAACTCTAACAGATTGAGGAATATAAAAGAGATTGAAGGTAATCTTACTCAATATCAATGATTCCATTTAAACTCTTAAACACGTCAAAAAACTGAATCAATTGAATAAAATTGTACTTTTATTATTTTAGTATAGCTTAATAAAATATTCGCATCTGAGTAATTGGCCTCCAATTTTTAGTTATTAAGCTAATGCGTTGAATTCACTTCACTCCCGAAACGACAGCAAAGAGATAAACAAAAGACAATTCTATGGCGTTTTCCCCTTTGAGGCCAATGATCGTATTTTCAGCATAGGAACAAAACTAGGCTTATTGTCAAAGGAGCAGGCACAATACGCCCGCACGTCGGGGTGATTTCAATAACGTTTCACAAAGTAGCTGGCCATTTTTACCCCTTTTTGAAATTAACGCGTTAGGTGTAATGAACTGAAGGATGAAGGGATTTTTCTTTTATGAAGTGATGAAAGTGCGACGTAAGATGAGTTTAGACATTAAATGAAAGAAAACATTGGGATGGAAAATGTACATATACGTCCGCACTGGGATACCGTGATTTACTAAGGCTTGATTGCTCCTAATTACGAGTAGGTTTTGGCTCCTTGATAGAATAAAATTGTAAAATTAATTAAACAACATGTAAATATTGGTTCTTATTGTATCTAATTGTGTTAAAATCTTGATTATGTTTAATTTGAAATATTCTAATAAACCGTTCACACTGGGAATATTATAAATATTGCTACGACGTAGCATCTCATTTTCGTGAGTCAGTGAAATAGAAAATTACGCTACGAAGTCTAACCAGTGCATTAAAAAAGCACTCAAGTAGGCGACGCGACGTCTAAATGCTTATATACTTAAGCATTTTAAATATTTATAGCTTTTAAAAAATTATAATATTGCAAAAGCTTTGTCGAATGATGAAACATTAACCACTATCTTTAGTTTAAAATAACTATCGTCGAAAAACACAAAAACAATTGACAATCAAGAAGAACTAAATTAGAAAAGAAAGAAAGAGGTAACAATATTGCTGTTATCTTAATCAAAAAGGGAATCTTTATCTCTTGACATCGTTTGTGCTAAGTAACTCTTATAGAGGTCAGATTGAGCGTACTCAATGTTCGACCTCTTTGCACTTCTAAGAACAACTGAAGACGTTTTCAAAATTAGCAGCACTAATTGGCCTACATAAGGATGATAAAGTAACAAGCCGCTTAAATCAAAAAAATACTCAAAGGTCGAACGTTTTACAATATCTATTTATTTCGTCAATCATAAATAAATAAGCCCGAAAAGAACGGACTCTAGCGTCCGATAAACACAGCAAAAATACTTATTTTTATTGTCAGTGTAATAAAGTTGCATTCATTGCTGGTTGAACAAAAGTTACGCCATTTCGCGGTTGCCAAAAAAAGAAAACACAACAAATTGTGTTGTCTGTTCAACGAAGGTTCATTTTTATTACTTGAAGTACGAATTCGGATCCTAGATGAATTAATTTATACGAGTCATTTCAATTACAATACAAGGCATTTGAAGTTCTACAATGTAGCTATTGTTTATTAAAAAACAAAATTTTCAATTCATACCACAGGTCACCATCCAAGAGCGTTATTTGTCGGCTCATATATAAAGAAAAAACGTGACGAAGTAGTTTGTTTGTAATTTACGGCGCGGTCATTCGTAGAATCCGAATGAACTCGATTAAGTACCAAAGACCACCAGCAGCTGGTATTCGAGTCACAAACGCGGTTCGTGGATTCGAACCCCGCACGTGCTCGTCGGAATCTTTGACAAGCTCGTAAATGTCACGCTGTAACCGCGAGCGTGAATTTTAATCGAGTTTCTGTCGACGGATGAATTAAGAGACAATGGTAGCGGTCGATTTATTTAATATTAAGGTTAGGATTATTTAAAAATAAATTTAAATACAATAAATAAGATCATACTTCATGGTTTGTTCTATACAAGGTCAAACGTAACAAAATATTTATCAATACAAAGAATGATTGACATTTTTATTTTAAGATAGACTGCCCTAGTCATTTTCAAAACCCTAATAACGTGAAACGTGAACGTCTTTTTTATTCATTTTACTCAAAATTTAGACCTTATCTCAATAATTTTAATCGATTATAATTGAAACGCGATATCTAGTACATCCAGTCAAAACACCGAGCCGGTCGTAATGATCGTATTATCCGAGAGATGTCTTTATTTCTTGCGCCGTTTTATCCCGCCTTTTGTCTGCTATCAACTTCTTTTGTCCGAGCCAGTAAAATCGAAATGAGCAGAAATTACAAAAGGGAAGTACACAAAAAACTGAAGGCAATTCTTTGTGTACGTAATTAAGTCATTTCTAGTAAGGGAATTGATGTACGTTATAGAATATATGTTATTACTAGATTGTACTATAAAGTTTATCATCTGTACTATTATAATAAAGCGTAAACATACACTTCTTTGTTGATTAAGATGTCAGCAATTACAGCATGTTTTTGAATAATTCTTTTTTAATAAAAAACCCTACACTTTCGTCCCGCTTTAGGCTAAACATTTTCACGCCATTAAACAAAGTGGGTAAATATTTTGGATTAAAACCCTAATGTGGGAAAGAGAACATAAGTACCGATTGCCAAGAAAATATGCAATATAGTTTTCGCCCGCGACTCCGTTTGCGTGTAATTAAAATAAGAAAACTAAGAAGCCTATGTGTTCTTACAGACTATCCTCTACATCT
This sequence comes from Papilio polytes, assembly GCF_000836215.1. Classification (NCBI taxonomy): domain Eukaryota; kingdom Metazoa; phylum Arthropoda; class Insecta; order Lepidoptera; family Papilionidae; genus Papilio; species Papilio polytes. The sequence continues at coordinate 1,093,987 of NW_013527026.1, read as the reverse complement.
ATGAAATTTCATTGAGATGCATTCAGACGTTCAGGCTACAAACTTTAACAAACATCCATCCATCTAAACTTTCGCATTAGTAAGATTTTTCATAACGTTACTTCAAAGCAGTTTGCATTTTGTACGTTATACTCGTTTGTTACAACAAAGGCAGGCTTTTACCTTTTAATAGTCAAGATGTCTCAAAGGTAGAGAAATGTGGAGCGTGTTATCCACGGAATGAAGTCCCCTTGACCGCGCAAGGTACAGCAATCCGTTGACAAAGCTCGCCGACTATTCTCGTAGTACAACTGAAAGAGTACGATGTTATGCGGTAACAGGAATTGCATTGTTCTATTCCTTTTTTCTAGAATAAGGAGTACATGTTAGTATAATATTTTGTAGTTCGTCCATATTTTAGTGCATTTGTGAAGTATATCAACTTTTTAAAACTAGCTGTTTCTCGCGATTTTGTTCGCTTGAAATAAAAAATGTACCCTATGTTACTCATTGATATCATAGCTTTTGAATGGTGAAAGTAGTTTTTAAGTTATTTCAATACATACAAAAATGCAAATCTTTCCTCTTTATGATATTAATATAGAAAAGCTAATTACTCGAGTTACGTAATGTTATAGTTTCCAAACGTTTATCTTTATACTTTAAGGTTGACGTTAGAAACGTCAATGTCATGTCATATATCTGTCAAGTTTTTGTTACC